>NC_134267.1:31078855-31384480 GCF_031893055.1 Leptodactylus fuscus | reverse complement strand
TGATGAGAAAGAAGCCGTTTCTGCACATACGCCACAAATAGAGTTGCCTGAGGTATGAAAAAGCACATTTGGACAAGGCAGCTTCATTTTGGAAACAAAAATTGAGTTGTTTGGTTATAAAAAAAGGCGTTATGCATGGCGTCCAAAAAGAAACAGCATTCCAAGAAAAACACATGCTACCCACTGTAAAATTTGGTGGAGGTTCCATCATGCTTTGGGGCTGTGTGGCCAATGCCGGCATCGGGAATCTTGTTAAAGTTGAGGGTCGCATGGATTCCACTCAGTATCAGCAGATTCTTGAGAATAATGTTCAAGAATCAGTGACGAAGTTGAAGTTACGACGGGGATGGATATTTCAGCAAGACAATGATCCAAAACACCGCTCCAAATCCTCAGGCATTCATGCAGAGGAACAATTACAATGCTCGGCGACCATCTAACTTAACTGAACTTGAATTGTTTGTCCAAAATACCTTTATCCAGGATCCAGGAACTGATTAAAAGCTACAGGAAGCGACTAGAGGCTGTTATCTTTGCAAAAGGAGGATGTACTAAATATTAATGTCACTTTTCTGTTGAGGTGCCCATACTTTTGCACCGGTCAAATTTTGGTTTAATGCATATTGCGCATTTTCTGTTAGTACAATAAACCTCATTTCAATCCTGAAATATTACTGTGTCCATCAGTTATTAGATATATCAAACTGTTGCAAATACCAAAATATTTAGAACTAAAAATGATTAAGATTAATAGGGGTGCCCAAACTTTTTCATAGGACTGTATAAAGAAGTGTGTATGTAAAAAAAGTAAAATACTGATTCCTCTGGTCTAGTATCTGCATTTAGCCTTAAATCACATCTGCGTTTGGTAATCCGTTCGGGGAGTCCGCATGGGGACCCCCGAACGGACTACCAAGCGCACTGGCAAGTGGTGTGCAGTGAAAGCACACGGACCCCATAAACTATAATGGTATCTGTGTGTTTTCCATACGAATCATGACATGAAGTAGATCACGAAGTACTTTTCTGTCTGCATGTTCCGTGCGGAGAGCACACAGACCCCATTATAGTCTATGGAGGTCCGTGCGCTTTCACTGTACACCACTTGGCAGTGCGTTTGGTATTCTACATGGGGACCCCCCGAACAGATTACCAACACCAGATGTGAACGAGGCCTTACTACATTTAAGTCAAGTAAATACTTGACAAAAATCAAGGTCCTCCAACCAAAACAAGAAAGAGTACAGCTTCTTCTTAACAAATCTGGATGATAGTCAGGGACTGGTGAAGATTTCTGGTGTATCTCAGGAGAAGTTGCAATTTTTGCAAAAAAAACTTTATACATTTACTCATAAAAAAGTTGAAACTTTTCATGCCTTGACAAAAAAAAATAACAGAAAATTGGCACCCATGGAATGATGTCCTATTGAGTTTTTGGTGAAGATTTTTCTGTGTTTTTTTCAAGCCCAAGCCAGGAATGGATTCAGTAGGAATCCTTCCTTTTTATCTCCCATTCCTTTATAGGCTACTGCTGATTTTGTTTCAAAAAAATCTGTCCAACAGACTCATGACGTGTTTTAAGCCTCAGGGGTGTTGGCATTTAAATGTATAATTACATGTGTCATCGGTACAAAGAATGAAGACATATAATTTATTCTTTCTTAAGACTACACGGGATCAGGGGATCATTCAGTTTAGACATGAATATGGGAAAGGCTTCTTCGAGAGCAGCATGGTGCTTCAGGGGTTAGCACTGTCGTTTTGCAGAGCTGGAGTTCAAGAATCAAGGACAACATCTGCAAAGAGTTTGTACAGTATGTTCTCCCTGTGTCTGCTTCGGTTTTCTCCAGGTACACTGGTTTCCTACCACTTGCCAAAAATATACCAGTAAATCGGTTCCCTGGAAAACTGACCCTTGTGGGCATTGGAGATGACCGTCTCTATGGCTATACCACTAACTCCTCTACTCCACATTGTTCCCTGTACTTTGAGTCTTAAGAAAATTGTTATTCATTGAAGTTGTATCTAAACTACACTAAGGGTCAATTCACATGGATGAAAATGGCGCTTAATTTTCAGTGCAGAAAAAACCTCCCATTGATACCATTTTCTTCCGTGTGAATGGAACCTAAGAGGTAGTAATGGTACATGCTAAGGCCAGCATCTCTAAAAGTACCCTGCGCTTACCTGATAACAATTGGCATTGAGGATTATAATACATTTAAAGAGGACCTTTCATCACCTCCATCAACTCCAATTCTTTGCTTACTGATTCTAACGCAATTGGAATTTTATATGGTTCCAACGCAATCCTTTCTAAGGCCGGGACCCCATGGGCCGCGATTTGCCCGTGGCGAAAATGCCGCAGTACTTGCAAAGTGGATGGGATTCATGCGAATCCCATTCCCACTTTGCAGTAAAAACCGCAGTGCGGACACGCTGCGATTTACAAAACTGGTTTTGGAAATCGCAGCCGGTCAATTATATCTACGGAAACGCTGGTGGCTTTCCTGTAGATATAATGGTAACAGAAAGTCCGTGGCCCTTTAGCGCTGTAGATTGTCCCATGGGGATTAACACAATTACGATCTCTATTGTCAGGCGAGTGGTTCCCAGACTATTTTCTCCAGCCTACCTGACAGTAAAAAGTCTAATGAACATTGGGTGCTGAAACTAGCGGCACTGATTGATATGTGACAAAATGTTGAGAAAAAGACATGGACATTATATAGAGGTCATGATGGAATGGTTAGTGGGCTTATACGCCTTGATCAATATGTATACTAAGAGCCTTGTGTTCTGCTTTGTAGATTTTGCTTAGAAGCATAAGATCAATGTATAATGCCGGGACTATGCGCGGTCCATGTCTTTTTTCCAAAATTTTGGTGGACAGTAGTTCTGTTTTTTCCATGTTTTTGTTTTTCCATGGTACCAGCACTCCTTCCATTTGGCCTAAGGGAGCTTTCTACTGGTTGAGTCCTCTGACTTAGACCATATGGGAGGTGATTATTTTAAGATCTGTTCGCATAGTGTGGTTCTGTGTAGTGTATGCCGTAGCTGTGGTGTGATGTGGCCCAGACCCTGGGGGCTTAGCCTGGCAACAGTGGTTTTGGTGGGCGGCTAGGTTCATCTCACTGTGAGCATTGTGCACCCATTAGAGTAGTTTTGTAGATTTTGCTGATAAGCATAAGATCAATGTATAATGCAGGGTAGTGTGGCCCACTTTTTTTCTAAAATTTTGGTGCGTAACTAAACCGATTTCTCAGGAATGGTAGGTGCTTGCAGAAAAAAAATCCAACTGCATCAGAATCAGTGGAGAAGCATCTATTGAAGGTTGGTGGAGGTGGCAAAAGGTCCTTTTTATAATTAATGATGAATAATTGACCAGGAAAGTGGAATTTGATGAACTGACTTTTTTCATCCTAAATAATGAAAGAACCCCCCCCACCACCATCAAAGAACCTGCTGTAACTAGGGTTGAGCGATCGGGATCGGAAAAGATCGGATTACGATCGGTGATTGAGTAAATTTCACGATCGCGATCGGAATTCCGACCCGATCTTTTCCAGTGGGATCAAGATCGGAGGTTATCTCAAGATCGGCTCAACCCCAAAAGTGACTTTTCCCATAGAAAAGCATTGACTAGGGTTGAGGATCGGGATCGGAAAGGATCGGATTCCGATCGGCGATCGAGCAAATTTCACAATCGAGATCGGCTGGAAAATGATCGGAAATCGGATTTTAAAATCGATCTTGAAATCTCAAGATCGGCTCAACCCTAGCTGTAACCATCAACATTTCCAGCATGATAGCTCTTCAACTTGACTCTACTTACCCATTTCATGCCTGGTACTGCACACTCCAACACCATATCTCTCCAAAACCTTCTTCACTTTCTGCAAAGATTCTTCATTATTCTCTGCAAACCCCAAATAGTTGTATGAGCCCATATTTATCACATCCTTAATGACTTTTCCAGTGTGCCTGTAAGCAAACCAGAAGACAACGTTCAGTCGAGCTCACCTCTTGGTTGGACAAACGTTCTCACTGGTACGTTAACTACATTTCCATAAACTTTTAATGGCGTATTACAAACATGTAAATCCATCAAGCATGTACAGATTTCAGGGTCACCGCTAAAACCTTAGTCATAGCATAGTGATACGAAATCTATGATCGGCATGATAGGAGTTCAGCACTGCAATGGTCGGCCACTTTGGACCTGCATGCTCTGTCCTTACAACTTTGGGTTGCCAGTTGAGTGTAGAAAGTAATAGAAACTAAATGTTTTTTTTTTGTTTTTTTTCGTATTTATTTTTTAGTAGTCATTTTTGGGATCTACAAGGAGAGGAGAGAAATGGAAGGAGAACCAGAAGCTTCTGCCACTTATTACTGGGAGAAATATTAGAATTGTCACCTGTAAGTCCAGTTGTAGTCATCAGTCATTCGTTCCATCAGATCAAAGAGCGGTCCTGGTACACTGCATATGGGTCTATTGAAATTATCACGGATGCGCATGTAAATATTTCTGGTGTAGAAATTTTCAAAGTCTTGGTAAAGGGGCACAAAATCCTTCAAAACATGAGGATGACGGAATGTTTAAACATTTTATACGTCAGAACTTTTTAAAACTTTGTTGAAAGGACAGTCCAAAAGGTTTTTTTTTCACTCTATGACATTACATGATCTATCCAAGTACATTCAGTGATGGTGCTGGATCATCCCAATTTTATAGTAACTAAGAACAATATGCTCTCAACACTACTGATATAGGGAGTGTGGGTGGTCTGCAAAAACATCATATATTCTTAATGGGGTTGTCTAGTTTTTAAAAAAAATATGGGCCAAATAACAGGATGCATCTATATAAAACAGTTACTAATATATATCCTGTATAAATTCAGCACCGTTTATCTGGTATATTTTTGGGTCATTGACCACAGCTGTGACGTTTCCTTTGCAAGCTCAATGACTCTCCCTGTGAGCAGTTCAGCCAGCAAATGAAACATCACAGTAGTACAGTATGTGTCCTCTTTGCCCCTTGAAGGCACAAAAAGACCTTATAGCAAGGGGGACATTTGTACACAGGGAAGAGTGGAGAATGAAGAGGTACATGGAGTGAGAGCAGGCAGATGAATCATGGGAAATGTAGTTTTTCTACAGATTCGATGCATGTAAATAACACTGAAAGTAAAATAAAGTCAAGCAAAGGTTGTAGAAGGTAGTAGTGAGTATTTAGCACTACTATGGATGTATTTGCAGTTAATTTTTGGTAGCTGGATAACCCCTTAAAGGCTCATGGGACCTGGTGCAAAAGTTCAGCTCGGGCCTGCAATTTATCCTCATATCCGTTAGTCACATCCCATCTGTAGGTTTTAGCAGCATACATTTCCCTTTACTTCTATATCTGTGCCAAGACTGCAGTGAAGACTTTTTCACAAGTTCCTTTCATTCCCATCCCCTGGGATCTAAAACATTTATCCATCCTTAGTTTGTTGAAGGTGACCTGTGGGGTCCCCTGGTTTCTCTGCCAAATCACAGCTGCGACCCCTAGAATTACGCCAGTGATGTTCTTTAAGAGTGACATATTATAGGGTAAGAAAATGAAATGGCAGGGGCTCAGTGGAGTCCTGGGTTCAAATCCTACCAAGGACAACATCTGCATGGAGTTTGTACTGTATGTTCTCCTTGTGTTTATGTGGATTTCCTCCCATACCCCTATATAGGGCTCACAATCTATATTAAAAAGGATGAAATGGAAAAATTGGCTAAAGAATTGGAGAATTACATTTCAAGGTTTAGATCATCTATAGTTTATACATTTTCTATTATAGTTTCAATGTTCTTACTCTTTGCTCTTCTCTTTCTTCGGCAATGTGACACTTTTCTAGTCCCCACCTTCTCATGAAATCACGTAGGTAGCCAAATAAGATTAAGATTCCATAACCAAGGTAGGTAAGCACAGGGATGTACAATGGGGCTTCTTCAAAAGACTCCTTATATTCTCTCTTGTATAGGGTGCCATTGGCTGATCCATTTTGCTGTTTTAGGGTAAAAAATGCAGATATCATCCATTGAATTACATGAGAGAACATAGCAGCGTGCTTGTAATGTATCATTTATAAGAAGTAATGATATATCTTTCCTGACTGTAACAGCAAATAGCATACACAATGAAGTAGCAGGGTACCAGGAGCCTACAGAGACTCCAATGCTCTTGATTTTTTAATTGAATATTCTATGGCAATGGATAATACATGGCTTAGGTATGCTTCCTATAGAAAGCGTGAAATAAAGAAGATAATTTTGAGTTGTTGAGATGAGATGACAATAGTACTGCCCCATAGTGCGTAAAATATCAACTGCCATAAACATTAGAAATGAGTGAACAGTAAAATGTTCGAGGTTCGATATTCGTTTCGAGTAGCCCCTCAATATTCGACTACTCAAATCGAATATCAAACCCTATTATAGTCTATGGGGGGGAAAATGCTCGTTTCAGGGGTAGGCAATGTTCGATCAAATTATACTTACCAAGTCCACGAGTGAGGGTCGGGCTGGATCCTCCGAGAAGTCTTCTCCGTGCAGCTTCCCCGCGGCGTCTTCCGGCTCTGAATTCACTCTGCCAGGCATCGGGCCTGGGCAGAGCCGACTGCGCATGCCCGCACTACAAGCGGACATGCGCAGTCGGCTCTGCCCAGGCCCGATGCCTGGCAGAGTGAATGAAGAGCCGGAAGACACCGCGGGGAAGCTGCACGGAGAAGACTTCTAAAGGTAGGAGAAGAACCAGCGTTGATTGGCCGACTGTATAGCATTCGGCCAATCAATGCTGGTTCTGCATCGAACCTTTCCATTCGAATAGCGAGTGGTACTCGATCGAGTACGAGTATTTCGAATACCGTAGTATTCGATCGAATACCTACTCGATCGAGTACTACTCGCTCATCTCTAATAAACATATCTAAAGTACCTACATACCTTCAAGCTCTGGTCCAGCACTGCTGTCCTCAATGAAACTTATTACTTCAGTCTTAGGACAATAATGATATAGTTTGATATCCATGGTGACATCAAGCCTAAAATGCTCTGGGGCATTGCTTTATTATGGATATAGCTCACTACTCTCCTACAACCCTTGTAAAGTACACTGCACTTCTAGTGATAACATAGAACATCACAGTGTTCTTACATCCATCTACAATCATGGTCGTAAGTGTTGGCATCCCTGAAATGTTTCCATAAAAATAAGTATTTTTCCCAGAAAATGACTGCAATTACATATGTTTTCTTATACAACTGTTTATTTCCTGTGTGTGTATTGGAACAAACAAAAAAAAAAAACTGAGAAAAAAGGCAAATTGGACATAATTTCATGGAAAAATTCAAAAATGGGCTTGCTCATTCAAACTCACCTATGGCAAGTAACAGGTGTGGGCAATATAAAAATCAAACCTGAACCCAGATAAAAAGGAGAGAAGTTAACTCAGTCTTTGCATTGTGAGTCTGTGTGTATCACATTAAGCATGGAGAAGAGAAAAAGGAGAAGAGAGCTTTCTAAGAATGAATCCACAGATCTTGATGTTCCTTTGTCCAACAACTTTGTGCACAACAGAACCAAGAAATTTACAACCCATGGCACTGTAGCTAATGTCCCTGGACATGGATGGAAGAGTAAAATTGATGAAAGGTTGCAACGCAGGATAGTCCAGATGGTGAATAAGCAGCCCCAATCAAGTTCTTAAGAAATTTAGGCTGAACTGGAGGTTCAAGGTGCATCAGTGTCAGTGCCAACTATCCGTTGCCATTTTAATGAAATGAAATGCTATGGCAGGTTACCTTGGAAAACTCCACTGCTAACAAAGAAGTGTAGAAAAGCATACTTCAGTTATGTGAGCCAAAATCCTACTGGAAAAACATCTTGTGGACAGAACAGACCAAGATAGAGCTTTTAGATAAAACACATCATTCTACTGTTTACTGAAAATGGAATGAGGCCTACCAAGAAAACATCTCAGTACCAGCAGTCACCTATGGTGGAGGCTCAAAGATGTTTAGGGGTTGTTTTGTTGTTTCTGGCACTGGGTACCTTGACTGTGTGCAAGGCATCATGAAATCTGAAGATCATCAAAGGATTTTTGTTTCTCAATGGACGGCCCAGTGTCAGAAAGTTGGATTTGTGTTCTAAGTCATGGATCTTGCATATTGAGTTGAGAGTCCCAGGAATTTTGTCCAGCCCATTTTTGGAGTTTTGTGTAAAATTATATAATTTTTGGCTTTTTTTCCTCTGTTTTTTTTGTGTTGTTCCAATACACACAAAGGAGCTAAACATGAGTATAACAAAACATGTGCAATAATTTTCTGGGAAAAATACTTCATTTTTTGGAAAAATTGCAGCGGTGCCGACACTTACGGCCATGACTGTATGTGCTACCTGTATGAAAGTTTTCAAATAATTTCAGTGTTTAGTCATTTATGCTGTAAACATTTCCTCCTTCCTTATCACTAATAGAAAATCATCATCATAGGGATACAGTGGAGCTGCAACCCGGTCACAGTCACTTTTTATGGAAATCTGCTAACGTTCATTACTCTTCTTCTGCTACCCCTTCACAGCATAGAGAAGAGAAATTATCTCCTTGAGTTGATGCTGCTGTGATCACAGGACTTTAATAGCTACCAAATATCTCTAAGGCCTTGTTCACATCTGCGTTGGTAATCCGTTCGGGGAAGTCCGCATGGGGACCCCCCGAATGGAATACCAAACACATTGGCAAGCAGTGTGTGCAGTGAAAGCGCACAGACCCCATAGACTATAATGAGGTCCGTGTGCTCTCCGTGCGCTGCCCTCACAGAATGTACGGATAGAAAAGTAGATTGTGATCAATTTTCCTGTCCCCATGATTCGTGCGGGCAACGCACAGAAAGCAAACGGACTCCATTCGGGGGTATCATAGTTATTGTACTGGCGAAAACACTTTGTTTTGCTCACAGACTTATACCAGGAAGACAAAATGTGCAAATCACAGCGGAAAAGCAGCTGTGTTTTTTTTTTTTCTGCTGTGTTTGCGCTTGTGTTTTTTCTGAAGAGTTGTTTTATTAGGTGTGAGTCACTACATGGAGTCACATCTGCACTGTCGACTCTTCCGCAGAAACTGCCATAAATCGGCAGAGACAAAAGTCTTGAACGGAGGTTTCGATATAAAAACGGTGGACACCTGATGGACATTATAGTCTATGGGGTCCGCCGGGGTCCATGGGTAAACCGCTGTTTTGGAGATTTGGCTCTCTGTTGTTCCGGTGGACCCGAACGATGGAGAACCTTGCACAGATGGTAACTTAACCTTAACCTTAAGGTATTTTAGTGTCAGGAAAACATTCTTTTTTTTTTTAACTTCTCTGTGTTGATATTGGATTGAACTATCATTGTAACAGCCCAGTCATGCCAAGGCTTCATGTGCAGGAGCGTACGTTGCCATTGATGGCAGCACGAGTATTAACAAGCTTCCGATGCAGGGTCTATGCCATAGCCTTGACAATTTAGATAGAGTAGGTGGAAAGGGTTAAAGGTCCGTGCCTCGCATTTCGCTTGGATGGGGTAGGCACACCCATGTATGACTTTTTTCCACAGCTGTAATTGCCAGTTTCTTCACAGCAGAAAAAAAAAAATAAATTCTAAAACAGGTCTTATGACATCTGTTATTTTTGGCAAACGTAGACCACAAGTATAAAAAGTGTATAGTGAGTAGCTCCTGTGTTAGGTAAAGCGCTGAGTGTACAGGAGCGCTCAGGATGATCTTTATCCTGGGGTATTCGCCTCCCCCTGTGGACCGCACAGAGAACACACACAGCCCACGCGTCAATCCCGGAACCTTGAAGGTTCAGATGCAGTCGTGTTTAACTTGACTTTCTGCACCGTGATAGAAGCCAATGAAACCAACTGAAAGAGTGGAGTTAATACCGTGCCGGAGTGTTAACGCGTTATGTTACGTTACATTTTGCTACATTGTACATATAGTTTAGTACATACTGATGACAATACTACATTATGACTACAGGACGATGGAGAATTTAAGGAAATGCCCTGGTCTTACGAATCATTATAAATCATTGTTATTTATTAACATGACAAATCTTCCCTGAAAGCTGCAGAATTAGTTTAAGAATACGTCTTACCTTGCATACATTTCGATGTGACCTGGCCATCCTCTTGCCCTGTGCGCCCGGTATGCCTGCTTGCTCGTACGCCCTGGGTTAGACTGTCCGCATAGCTGTCTTTGCTTTACATAGCTCTACTAATCTCAAGACTTGTCACAACTGTCTTCACTAGTAGTGAACCAGCAACTGCCATCCGTAGCTCAACAAATCAGCATTCAGCTTGTTTGCCTGAGCTGCGCAGTACCTGGCACTGCTATTAACAAATATTAGCCTGGCATCCGGCCCAGTCATAAGGAAGTGGAACTCTGGAACCATAACTGGCAGAAAGACTCCCACTCAGCACAACATATACATGACACATGGACAAACTATCTAGTGGCACTGGTTATTCTGTTATACACCATACCCCTCACCAGAGTAAGAGCTGAAGGCACATATCTGTATATACCGTATACTCATCAGAAGAATAGAGATCTCTGACGTTGTGGTACACACCCTTCTTGATAGTTTATTTGAATGAAATACATTGGCTCCGTTCCCTTAGTCTGTGTATAGTTGGCATTACACACATTTGCAACATCTTTGTCAGTTTATCGTCTTACGGTTCCCGTTGTGTTTTCTGCAGGTCGCAGTATTTGACTTCCTCTGTGGGTGACCACAATTTCTTTACATGTACACATCTTATCTCTTGTACAATTCTTTGCTTAGTCCAAGACTACTGGCATAAAACCATAAGCCCAGGCTATTGCCAAGTGATGCCAGGGCTGAAGAGGAGGTGACAAAGGGAATCTGCTCCTACTGCATGAACTGTGATCATCATGATGGCAAAACAACCAGGATCACAGATTTACCCACTGATGGCATTGACGTAGAATCCGCTTCAAAATCCGCCTGAAATAATGCCGCCCATTAATTTCAATGACAGTCAGCAGCAGTTTTTCCTCCCGCGGATTTTTTCAGCTAGCGACATGACCTATCTTCAGGAGGATTCCACCTTGAAAAACCCATTGAAGTCAATAGGATGCAGAAAAAATGCGACACTTTTTTTGATACGGTTTTGGACATGGTTTTTGCAAAAACCGCTAACGTTTTTTTAACCCCTTAAGGACACAGCCCAAAAGTGCCTTAAGCACCAGGCCTTGTTTTTCAAAACTGACATGTGTCACTTTATATGGCAATAACTTTGAGACGCTTTAAGCTACACAAGTGACTTTGAGATTGTTTTCTCGTGACACATTGTACTTCATGTTAGTGTTAAAATCGAATCAATATTTGTGTATTTATTATAAAAAAAATAGGAAATTTGATGGAAATTTGCAAAAAAATTCGCAATTTTTTAAAATGTGAGCTGCTCTATTTTTAAAACAGATAGTCATATCACACAAATACATTAATAAATATTATCTCCCATATCTCTGCTTTATATCGACATCATCGTTTGATTGTCTTTTAATGTATTTTGGATGTTGGAAGGCTTTGAAGTGTAACAGCGATTTTCCAGATTTACAAGAAAATTCCCCAAACCAATTTTTTAGGGACCACTTCAGTTCTGAAAGGAATTATAAAGGCTTGTATAATAGAAACCCCCATAAATCACCCCATTTTCAAAACTTCACCCCTCAAATAATTCAAAACAGCATTTAGGAAGTTTGTTAACCCTTTAAGTATTTTATGGAAATTAAAACAATATGGAGACGAAATTTAGACATTTCATTTTTTTTCTATAATACATTCATATAGCCCTAAAATTAACACATTCCCAAAGGGTTAAAGGAAAAAATGCATCTCACATTTTGTTCTGTAATTTCTCCCGAGCACAGAAATCCCCCACATGTGGGTGTACACTGATTTTTGGGCAGACGGCAGCGCATGGAAGGGAAGGAGTGACACAGGATGTTTGAAAAGCAGATTTTGCTGGAATAATTTTAAGGCACCATGTCTCATTTGCAGAGCCTCTAGAGTGGCAAACTCTAGAGGCTCTGCAAATGGAAATCCCCCAAATGGAAACCTTCCAAAAAAGTCCCCATTTTGGAAACTACACCCCTCACAGAATTTATCAAGGGGTATAGTGAGCATTTAGACCCCACAGCCTTTTCACAGATTTTATTAACATTGGGATGTGTAAATGAAAAATTACGAAAATGTCCCTTTATCCCCAAAGTTTTTATTTTCACAAGAGGTTAAAAGAGAAAAAGCCCCCGTCAGATTGTTACACAATTTCTCCTGAACATGGTAATACCCCATATGTGGTTGTAATCTGCTGTATGGGTACATGGTGGGGCACGGAATGGAAAGAGCGCTATTTGGTTTTTGGAGAGCAAATTTTGCTGGAATAGTTTACAGGTGCCATGTCGCATTTGTAGGGCCCCTAGCGTACCAAAACAGTGGAAACACCCCAAACTGACCCTATTTTGTAAACTGCACCCCTCAAAAAATTTATCAGGGGTCTAATGAGCATTAGTATCCCAGACATGACTGCACAGCGGATAGTGGAAAGTGACTATATAAGCTGTGCAGAGTGCATTGAGAACACCAAATTCCCCTCTATATCCCCAGTATTGGGGGTCAGTTCTGGTATATTTTTCCTCGTAATCTCTAAATCTGGGGTGTCCCCTGATATACGCTTATACACAGCTTATACATTCCCTTCCTGCCACAGTCAGTTGTGTTCTAATGATTTGGTTTGGATTTTTGTCTTTACATTGTACAAGCTATATTTTTTTTATTTTTCTGGTGATGTGGCCATATAAGGGTTTGTTTTTTGCGGGATGAAATGTATTTTGTAATGACAACATTTCTGGGTGCCTATAAACTATAGAATAAATTTTATTAACTCTTTCTTGGTGGATTAAAAACCTCCCCAGCAATTCTGGCATTGCTTTTTGACTTTTATTTTTTTTCCACCCAGCGTAGCGTATACGTAACACGTGACCTTTATTCTGCGGATCGGTACGTTTATGGCGATACCTCATTTATATTGTTTTTTTTATGCGTTACTAGTTTTGCAGAACAAAAAACAATTTTGGGAAAAATCAATTATTTTTGCATCGCCATCTTCTGAGATGTGAAGCATTTTTTTTCAGTTGACAGAGTTGGTTGAGGGCTTATTTTTTGCGGGACGATCTGTGCTTTTTATTGGTACTGTTTTGGGGTATGTGTGACTTTTAGATCACTTTTTATAGCATTTTAATAAGGCGAGATGGCAAAAAAATAATTATTTCTTTGCTTGATTAATTATTTATTTTTCATAGACTTTAATTCTTTTTTTAAAAAACTTTTTATTGATGTCCCACTAGGGGATCTGAACCTGTGATCCACTGGATTGCTGATTCAGCATTATAGACGTGCAATACACTTGTATTGCAGTCTATAGAAGAAGCTAGTCTATGCAGACGCATAAGTGTAACAAAAACATTCTAGAATGGAGGCCAAGACTGCAGAAAGTAATAATATTTAATATTGTACAGATTTTATGAAATTATTCATCCTCCAATGTTGCTGAAAAACCATTTTACTTCCGACATGGAAAGAAATAAGAAAATGTTTAACTAGACAAGATATAATCCTGGCTCACATAAGCAGAACTGTATTAAATCAGCAGAAATGTCTGCACTTTTTGCTATGATAAGAAACCATATCAAACTCTATTACTTTACACAGGGTAATGACTAGGTCAGTTTAGTTGTACGGCTCAATTACCACGCTATAAGGGAAGCTTCACCTTGGAGACACTTTAAGAGGGTTGTCTAAGATTAATGAAATGGTCCATTTGTTATGAAGCAACAGCTCCCCTTCTGCCCACAGTCTGCGTCTGGTATTGCAGCTTAGACTTCCTGAACTACAATACTAAACATAGACAATGGACTGTTTTGGGGTCTCGGGCAACACCTTTATGTCTAAATATATAATGCATGCTATATCTATTAGTAGAACAACTGGCAGCAGAAACAGGAGCGCTCATACAGTACTAGGCAGAAGTTTTAGGCGGGTGTGAAAATGCTGCAAAGTAAGAATGCTTTTGGAAATAGAGGGGTTAATAGTTCATTGTTGTCCATTAACAAAGTTAAGTGAATGAAGAAAAGAAAAATCTAAGTCCCATCAATATTTAATATGACCTTTGCCCTACGGAGGAGGAGGAGTCCTGGAAGTGATGATATGGCCCCCACAGAGACCTGAACATCACCCAGTCTGTCTGCGATGACATGGAGAGACAGAAGGATTGGAGCAAGCCTACATCCACAGAAGATCTGTGCTTAGTTCTTCAAGATGTCAGGAACAACCTCCCTGCCGAGTTCTTTTAAAAACTGTCGGCAAATGAAGAATTGATGTTGTTTTGATGGGTGCAGGACCCAGCTTTAGGACATGCACCCATCTCCATCTGCTGAGAGACTAATCCATGCTGCTAGTAGGGGGCCCCATATCATATCGCTGTCAGCGATGTCCTGATACTGTTCATCATACAGCATCACTGAGGGAATGTAGGACACACAGGCCCCCTGGAGGGCAGAAGGGGAAGTGGAGGTGGCTGTGAGCAGGAGTAGGGATCGGAAAGTAAATAGGGCCCGTTACCTGCTGGGATCGCTACTGGTCCTTTCACATGGAAAGATTTCTGTCTGGAACGCACATAAGTGAAGATATAACAAGTTGCTAACCCCTAACCTTAACCCACTTATACACTCTTGTACAGTCGGTTCTTGACATAGTGAACATACCTTTCTTGTATCAAAGTGCATTCTTACTGCTGAGAAAACAACTTTTCTTTCATATGCAAAGGAACTGTTGTGTGCACTCTGGACAGGGCTACTAAGACTGGATTTTTTGTTACTATGATTCTTTGCTACAATGACTGTAAACCATATTGCACCATATAAAAAACTCAGGCACTGCAGGGTACAACTAAATTACAGGAAACCACAAGGGCATTCAACTGCAACCTACTACCCCTACACTGATCTCAGTGATCGACAACGATCAGTACGGGAGAGAAACTTGACATTTGGTTGGGGGGCAGCGTCACTGGTGTGTGTGTGTGTGTGTGTGGGGGGGCTTCTTTTTGGATCCATTGCTGATAAGTAAAATAATAATGTGGGAATAACATAAATTTATTTAGGGGAATTGTATTCCTCTTTAGCTAAGAACACACAATCAAATTTTCTTTTTTTTAATGTAGATTATGAGCCCCATATAGGGATCACAATGTATATTTGCAAATCAGTATGTCTTTGTAGAATTGGGGGAAATCCAAACAAACATGGGGAGAACATACAAACTCCTTGCAGATGTTGTTCCTGGCGAGATTCGAGCCCAGGACTCCAGCACTGCAAGGCTGCAGTACTAACCACTGAGCCACCGTGTTGCCCCTACACAATCCAATTTTCTGATGCAGCTTGTGGATCATAAATGGTGAACCCCTACACAATGGATGACGTATGTCCATACCGTTGAGGAGATATCGTCACTCCATAGGGAGAGAACCACCATTTAGGTGTGTGGAGTCTTATTAAGCCATGAGCGCTCCACTGTGCAAAGGAACATGGGAAGAATATGCAAATCTGACTTCCATGATGTAATTAGGATGCCAGTGCCTCAAGTATGCACACCAATAGAGGGCGCTGACTGAGAATGTGCAAGTATATCTTCCATGATGTAATTAGGAAGACAGAGTCTCAGTCAAACAAACCTATAGAGGGCGCTCCCTTTACCCTCATACTTCCTACATGACATATAAAGTGCAGTTTACAAGCGTAACCTTATCACGTGAATGAATATTTTATACTACACTTTATTGCGCTGTCTAACAATAACTTCCTTTAAACATATTTTATCATCACTGCCAACATTGTACATTAGCCATAGAGCTTATGAAAGGTGCAGGTTACAGCTAAAT
Organism: Leptodactylus fuscus; assembly: GCF_031893055.1. NCBI lineage: Eukaryota > Metazoa > Chordata > Amphibia > Anura > Leptodactylidae > Leptodactylus > Leptodactylus fuscus. The sequence goes on along the minus strand of NC_134267.1, from coordinate 31,368,438 downwards.
GTGCTGTTAATATAGGCCGCCGTAATCTATAATTGTCTGACCTTCTTGGAACAGATCAATAAAACATTATGACTTAAGAAAATGTTTCTCATTTATTATACTTCATATTCAATCATTAATCTACGATAAGCCATGAAACACTATACGGTATAATCCTTCATTCTCACTGGACTTTAATCTGTCACAGTCAGCAGTGCCGGATTCATCTACTAATACTTTATCCTACAAGCTTCTATCTCTTTGGTATAATCTTGCAGATCTTGATAAAGGATAGTGGAAACGAATAAAATCGCAAGGAGGGGTCGAAGGGGTGCAAATAAACTATTACTTTTGTTACAGGCAGTATGTTAGGCTAAGGCCCCATGTGGCAGCCCCATGTGTTTGTTATTGGATTGGTGCACTGTAAAAGTGTCGCACTAGCTGGGTCAGTACCAGGAGGTCACGCAGTACCAAAGGATTATTATTATTGCTTATTTATATAGCACCATTAATTCCATGGTGCTTTACATTTGGAGGTTTACATACAGTACACAAAATACACAAACAGATATACTAAAAATGACCGACTGGCACAGTGGGGTAGGGGGCCCTGCCCACGAGGGCTTACAATCTATGAGGGGAAAAGTAGTCAGACAAGCCGGGTGGTACACTGGTCATGTAGTACATAAGGACAAGACATATGGGTAGTCAGGCAAGCTGGGTCAAACACTGGAGATAATGTAGCACAGAAATGCAGGTCAAGGAGAAGTGGTCTAGAAAGGCAAGCAGGGTCACAACAGGAGGCAAATACGGAGGTACAAAAACATCAGGCAGGAGTTAAATGGCAGTTCAGACAGCTGGAGACCAGAAGAACGCAGGGAGGACCTGACAGACAGGATTAACTGAATAGCCACCAGCGAGCCAGAACCAGAGCCTAACTTATATAGACCTCAGCCCGCCGCATGACCCCCTACCCTGGAAGTCCACTGTCTAGTAGAGTGGAGGAGGCCGGCAACCCACACAGACTGCTGTGGAGGTTTCCGATCCTCCTCCCAACGAAACCAGAAGTAGCAGACTGGGGACCACAAGACGAGAGGGCCAGCAACCTCCGTGCATTGCCGCAGAGGGTCCGGCCTGGCTCCTGACAGTATTCTACTCATCCTTCTGGCTACTAACTTCGCATTTCCAGCCCCGGTAAGGAGCAGAACTGTGGATCCTTACATTTCTGAAGATACTCACTATCACACACCCTTACCAAAGTTTTGTTTGTTTCACACAACTCTCTGTCTATATTTATTCATCCGTTTCATTTTACTTTATATCTCATATCTGTTTATCTAGTTACCTATTATCTATCTATCTATCTATCTATCTATCTATCTATCTATCTATCTGATATGTGTTGCTCTATCGGATCTACAGTGTGTATATATATATATATATATATATACTGTTATATATGCAGGACATGTACTGCATAGCTATCACATTTAGGCCTTTCCAACATCAGCACATATTGATTGAAAGTAAGGTTTCTACTGTACGACATATTAATTAGAGCCCATGTCCTTGAATGACACTGTAATACACTTTGTGTTCTTTGTGTTGACAGATGAAAGATCAATTCTGTAACTATGTCTGATGCTCTCACGGTGACATGGGAAAAATAACACCGTGGACATTCATTTTAGTTTAGAAAACTGACAATAAAATGACAAAAGTCAGACCACATGACTGTAAGTATTTCTTCTGCCATGTGAGCAATGCATCGGAAAAATAAAAATAATCTGCTCAGTTAAGAAGTCACAAAAAGTTGGCAAGGACATCACATTCAGAAATGTAATGTGTGGAATCCTATTGTTACTTGTTACTTTTGTGTCTGATGATTATATAAGGGATATTGTGTCCCTAGATATTAGAAGTTATTGAGAATTTCAATGATTATCTGAAAGGGAAAAGAAATATGTACCTAGAACCGTTTCTCAACAAAATGGCATCATCGCTACAAAGAGGTTGGCTGGGTTCACATCTGCACTTGGTGCCTGTGTAAAATCGTTGGATGATAAAGTCCTCAAAGCCCGACTTTATAGACTTGAATTTTCAGTTAAAAAAAAAGGACACTGACACATCCTATTATAGTCATGGGATACCTCGGACTCCATAGGTGTCTGTTTGTCTGTTTTTCTGGTCGGACCAAAAGAATGGACATCCGTCTCTAGTGTAAACCTAGCGTACGATGCCTCTAATCCTAGCTAATGGCAGTGTGACCTCTTTATAGATATCTTCCTCCTTTCCTGTGGGCTTTAGCAATGAGGTCCATTTGTCCTTTGTTATCTGCAAAGGAGTTTGTTCCTGCTTTCTCTGTGTTAAATATCTTGTATTTGCCGGTGAGACTTGTGTCCACTGTTAAATATCCGGACCTGGCCTTGTCCACGATAGGAAGAAGTCAGCTTGTTATAAATCAGTGTAGAGGTTTATTAATATCTTGAAGGAAAACACAGGAACAGGGAAAATGTCCAAATAACACAAATATCAGTCAATTGTCAATAGCTTACATCTTCAGAGAAGTTAAATCATCTGGATATCTTGTAGTTACAGCTTGTTCATGCTTGTCATCTGGTTGGTGGACTTGGGCTGGTTACGACGTTCATGGATGTCCATCTGCCTGGACCACCCACCCTGGTGTTCCCAAAGACAGACCTCCTGGTCTTCCCCTGGTCTTCCCAAAGACAGACCCAGACATGTGTATTTCTTACTCATTTATATTCATGAGAGTGGGTGTTACCTTCCATCTTGTAGCTATGTAAGGAGATTTCTAAAATGGTCTACTCTAACCGCACCCATGCACCCAAAATATAAGACTATGATGTCAGTAGAGTGTTAACCCCATGTCTGCTAGAGAATATTGTAAATATATAATATTTAACATTTCCCCCTTTTGAGAGTGAAATATCTGTTTGAACTCTCAAGATATACCATACAACAATATTCATTCAATTAGATTATATCTTCTTTCTTCTTTGCTGAATACTGGAACTTAATTTTCATTAATTGTCCATATAATAATTTCATCAATTTGCGATACATTTTGACATTAGTAAACGTTATGGTATGTTATGGTAAACTGTGATCAAAGATGGAAACAATTTGATCCACTATCTAACCTACACCTGATGAAGGCTCTTCTTTCATCGTCTGGTCTTCTGGTCATCTCTTCTTCCGTCATAATAGAAGGCTTATTACCACAAATGTAGTTCTTGACTTAAAGTCCTTTAGATTTCCTCCGTGTTGTGCAGATATTATAACATTGTCCATTAAAGTTCATATTGAGAAGATATTGATATAACAACAAAGTCCATATGTTATGTTTCACTTTACCAAGACATAGACTGTAGAGGAGTTTCCTTTGGTAATTACCTTGACCACCTGTCACTGTAGAATCATGTGACACTTCTGGAGCAATACTGCAAAAGCAAGGCAAGTGTGAATTCTGACATCATCCCTGCTGCTTGTCAGTAAGGTTCAGTCCTGGAATCTCAGTCTCTTGGATACACAATATCTGTATTCGGGTTTTATCATTCACAACCCTTTTGCTCACCAAACAACTTGAAGTCTTGAAATAGAGAGGATTCCACCAAACATTGATGAGGACGTCTTTATATCTGTCCAATCATCCGCTGATCAAAGGTTCCAAACTCCAGTAATAGTTTTTAAACACAGTCCTTGGCATAAGCTTAAGTATATAGCATCATACCTTCAGATTTTGTCTTTTCCCGCACATCTTCTTCTTGTAACTGTTAAAGTCTTTTTATTAACATTTGATATCAAACTTTATCATAATCTTGGACTTGATTGAAGAAAAGTTTTCTTTCCCTAATAGCTAAGCCAAACTAGGCAATTAACTAAACTATAATATCACAGTGTACCATACCACTCATTTATATATCATACTTCTCTTTACATTGTATCAATATTTATATTTGACTTATTAAAATATTGATATTCAATACATTTATCAAACTATCAGATAATAGTACTTTGGATACAATAATCTATATAAACATCATATATCAACATATATATCTTTATATCTATATGTATGAATATATATGTGTAATTTACTTGTGATGACAAATTGCAACATAACTCTGAAATATAATGTGATTATTAATTACCATTCTATAGACAATCACAATATTTATTCTTTAGTTAGAACTTTTCACCAATTATACTAAACATATGTTCCTATATGAATGTGTTATATTATACTTAATCATACATTTTCTAAAGTTTATTTCCTTTTTAATAAGATATTATTTTATTTTAAACATTCATTTATTAAATATCATTGTGTTCTTTATCTGAGACACAATATTAACCTTTATTCATAAAAACGTATGTGCCTAAAGTTTCCTCTTAACACCTCGTCTCTTCACAGATTCCTGTGACCTTCTTAACCTTTCAGATACCTCCAATACCAAGAATAGAGACAACACTTGTGCCAACACACTCTTGTCTCTGTCTTAAACTTAACTGTATATATTCTTGTGTACTGGCTGTATATGAATACCATATATATGAAATAAGTATATAAACATAAACTTTTCAAAATATGTCACATCCTATAATCAGAAGTTTGAAGAATAAACCAGAGACTATCTCTCTTGATATCCCATATCCTTTGATGATATTATGCTTCTCCTTTCATGAAGATGATTAGCTTATCTCATTTGCATATAAGACATATTTTTCCCAATGTTTGTTTTCCCAATGTTTGTTTTCCCAATGTTTGTAGATGTTGATGTGTGTAAGTGTATGCAAGTGTGTGTGTACATGTAAGAATACATAATGAATAATAATACAATAAATCAATACTGCAATACTGGCTATAGCTAACTAGATTTTCCCACCATAACTAATATATTTATTATCCCATGATCCAATTACCACAATAAACCTTTATTATTTGTCAGGTTTGAACAAATATATTGAAGATTATCTGTATCTTCTCAAAAGCTACTTTTTCCTACAGAATGTTCACCTAAAATAACCTTGCTTTGTAGTGCAGCTGTCACCTTTTCTCTCAGCTCATGTGACTTAAACACTTGGTTTTCCTGTAGGTATAAACATATGAGGTTCCTTTCAATGGATTTCACATATATTTGCTAATTTCCCAATTTAATATAGAGGATCATATAAGATAAAAAATAGAAAGAAATAGAAAAAGAAAATAGAAATAGAAAATAGAAAGAAAATAGACGTCTCTTTGTTGGATATATTTTCCTTTTTTCCTTGTTGGATGCATCCTGATTTTCTTAGGCCTATTTGTGATGTCACAGATCTGTTGTATACACCAGTGGACACATAACACACATAACACTTATACTGACCAGCCCATCAGGGTCACAGGTCACAGTGTGTTGCTGTCAATCAACTGACCACATGAACGAACACTTATTCTCACAGTAAGTAAGAGCTCCATGCCTAGTTGCATGCCTTCATACATAATGGATTATAACTTGAAAATACTTTACATGAAACTATTGACAAACATGCTTAAGGTAAGTTAGGACTTATATCACTTTATCATGCATTATCAGTCACATCATGTTAATTTGTTTACTCATTAATAGTTAGACACTCCATGCATTCTTTTGGCTAGAAGGAATGAATGATGAATGAATGGACATCACTGATTGAACTGATCCATTTTTCCATATATCTATATCTGAAGAGAAAAAAATAGATAAACTTTAGCAAAAAAACTAATTAATACAATAATGATTTTAACCAATGGACAGTTTAATAACTTTATGGATTCCTAATACTATTTGATCATATTCATATATTGTACATATATTCATATACATGTCATATATTCATATATTGTACATAACATGTTCCTCCTCTCCCTGCTTCCAGAGAGTGGGCTATGACAAAAAGTCTTCACCACACATCAGGCTCTCCTCCTGTGTGTAAATATATATATAATGATATGATCCATAGTATTATTCACAATAGCATAATTAGGATTATTTTACAAACATTATCACATAATCATGTGGATTATACCTGATCATTGGACTTCTCCTCATATAAAAGGGATTTCTCTTTACATAGCCAAATAGTACATAAGTAAATACTCAATAGACAGTCATTCCTTCAGAGATACTTTTAAACTCGACCCCTGACCTTCCTGTCAATCACATCCCACAATAACTCCACCAGGTCATTAGAGAATGCCAAGCTTGCCCTTTTCCTAAAAATATTAGACAGGTCAGATGCCATTGGGTTACTGAAAAGATCTGACATTTTGGAGACAACTGGTACATTCCCAGATACAATCTTTTGACTATCAATAGATTTGGTTGGCTGCAATTCTTTAATTTCAGTTAATACTGGAATTTCAATTTGTGGATTTTCCTGCATGGCATATGGTTTATATGCAACATGTAATTTCCTACGTTTCTCATAGATTTTGTCACTTTCCCTCCTATAAATAGGGGACACTTTAACATGATTTGACAGATGTCTCTTAATAGGCTTTGCTTTTTGCTTTGGACATACTCGATTTACATTTGACATATGTTTCTGATGTCTTCTGGCCATGTCCAATAAACTAGCAGCTTCAAATAAAGTCTTCTTATCTGAGGCACTGGCAAGGGTGACTGCATCCAAGAATTTGAACTTTTTAACAAAACTTTTCACCATAGATGAAGAGTTCACCTTTTGAATGACAGTTTTGTATGTTCTCTCAAATTTAGACATGAATGCAAATGTACATTCTTTTCTGCCAATCTTTATCTCATTCAGTATATCAGGTGTTGGCATGCTGTCACCTCTAGTGCACCAGATTAGTTTCTTTAATCTCTCCACATCACTGTCTTTTAACCATTCATTTGACTCATTATCATAAGACATTTTTGCAGACAAACGTTCTGTAAAATCAATAGGAAGCCATAATTTAAACAGTTTATTTCTCTGTTCAATATTTAGATCAAATTTCTCTGCATGGCTTTCAAAAATTTCTGAGTTTCTACACACATGGATCTTTACATCATATGTGGGAATGGCTTTACTCAGATTGATCAAATATTCCTGAGATTTTAATTTCAATTTAGTTTCTTGTATCATTTGTTCCTCACCATCTATGGCCATTACTGCCACGTGGTGCTCTTTGTCAACATATTGAGATTTCTCATTATCTGTCTGAACAGATTTATGCATACTATTACTTAATTTCTTCTCTGTTACCACGTCATTAAAAATCTTTACCATAGAAGCTATATTCCTAAATACCTGCTTCTCTTTTGTAGAACAAATTCTATTTTCAATCTTAGAATTTGCCTGCTCACATTGTGTATATAAATCTTGCCATATACTCTCTAAACTGTCACTAGGCACAACTTTAAACTCAACGTTACATTTCTTAGACAATGACTCTAATTTTTCCATACTTTAAAAGTAAAATCTTTACTCACCACTGTAGAAAGCTTCACCTTTAGCTTGTCCTTGGAACAGTTGGTCCCTGTCATCAGAACGTCTCAGTACGTCTGGCACTTGTGGTCCTTCTGTATTTCCTCACAGGCTTTCCTCACACAGGCTTCCGTATCATATAACACGTGCAACAGTCATCTGTATCTCACCAATATAAGTTCTTTTTCAAAGTCTTCCTGAATCTTGCAATTCATACAACTTGCAAAATACTCCTCTCATCCCCCTTAATTGCAAGTGAACGGAACAAGAAAAACAGGAAAAAAAACGACCGTGCTGGCTCGCCACTGTTAAATAGCCATGAATTAACGGAGGAAGGCTGGCTCGCCACTGTTAAATATCTTGTATTTGCCGGTGAGACTTGTGTCCACTGTTAAATATCCGGACCTGGCCTTGTCCACGATAGGAAGAAGTCAGCTTGTTATAAATCAGTGTAGAGGTTTATTAATATCTTGAAGGAAAACACAGGAACAGGGAAAATGTCCAAATAACACAAATATCAGTCAATTGTCAATAGCTTACATCTTCAGAGAAGTTAAATCATCTGGATATCTTGTAGTTACAGCTTGTTCATGCTTGTCATCTGGTTGGTGGACTTGGGCTGGTTACGACGTTCATGGATGTCCATCTGCCTGGACCACCCACCCTGGTGTTCCCAAAGACAGACCTCCTGGTCTTCCCCTGGTCTTCCCAAAGACAGACCCAGACATGTGTATTTCTTACTCATTTATATTCATGAGAGTGGGTGTTACCTTCCATCTTGTAGCTATGTAAGGAGATTTCTAAAATGGTCTACTCTAACCGCACCCATGCACCCAAAATATAAGACTATGATGTCAGTAGAGTGTTAACCCCATGTCTGCTAGAGAATATTGTAAATATATAATATTTAACACTCTGTTCCTGATCTGGCTTGTATTTAACTACCTCTACCCATCTGCTGTCCATCCTGATCCCTGCCTCTCTTCACTTATGACCAAACTCCACCTGCCTCAACCCTGCCTAGCTGTAAGAGAATTGCCAGTTTAGCAATTCCCCAGTGCTGTTGCTGAAACCTGGAAGGGAGGGAATGATAGAGACAGTGAGTCCTAAACTTGACCCAGCCCCTGTCTACTTGAATGAACTGTCTTAGGCAACAGTCGACACCTTGGCAGCGATCCCTTCTGTGAATAAGTGACAGCAAGAAATGCAGTCAGGCCAAACAACACGGAAGAGGAGTCAGCAAGGCAAGGTTTAAAGCCAGAGAGAGAGGAAGCATTCCAAAATTGTAATCCAAAAGAGTAGTCTTAATAGAAACCAAAGATCAGAGGTCAGTAATACAACAGTAAGGGCAGGTAGGAAGCTAGTGAAGACAAAGTCACGGGACAGGGTCAAAAGAGCCAGCAAACCTGTGTGGGCTGATGACCTGTATGTAGGAAGTCCAGGACCTCCCCAGACTTGATTGGTAGACAGGATGTCAATCACACAGAAAAGGCCAAGATTAACTATTAGATGGACAGAGGTAAACAAGGTGCAGGAGATGGGTGTGGTGGAAATTCTATTACAGAGGAGAGGTAATAGAGCAGTGGTCACACAAAGCAACAAAAAACTCTATTCAAGGAATCAAACTGAACACACCTCCTGCATCGCAGCGTGTAACCGGAGGGTGTTGCAGAGACCCGAACAGGCAGGGACGTTACACTAGTACTTTGGTGTTGCATCCTGATGTCTACTCTCCATTATGTTTCAGATGTGGTGCTCACTTCAGTGCTAGGGATGTGGAGATTCTCAGTGGGAACGTCCATGTTCTCACTTCTAATCAGTTTCCACTCCTTGCTGGATTTCTTCTACTCTTCAAACTGTTACTCTTAGGATGTCTTGGCTCATTTCGCCAGGCCATTGGACTTCAGCAGTGTCCAATGGCCTCACGGTCGCTCACGGCCGGACGGCTCAGACGGAAAGCCAAGCACTTACTCCGAGCGCTAGTGTGAACCTAGCATCAGAAAATGATTTCATACCCATTGGTCACATGGCAATACTGTAACTCAGTTCCATTAATTTTACACAAACCCTTTCATTGTTTTTCATGCACATGCCCTGTTCTTACACCCTACTCGCAATGGCTTAGCTGCCCCCGATGGCTATATACTCCATAATTTAAATGGGATAATGGTCATCCAGTAGGTCATCGCCCCAGCCTGTCAGCCGATGAGCTTTATTGTGACACGCACTGTATTCCACCTTTGCAAAAGCCTCAGGAACTGTATAGTATCGGTCAGTCTCCATTTTCTTTTGCACAAGCCACTTTCCAGTTGTTGCTGACATCCTCCATAGTTTGCTATAGTCCAACTGAGTGTTCGGGATCCACATTGCTCCTTTGCAGTGAAAGTTTTACCATGGTGGGGTGGAAGTTTCTTAAAAATGTCAGTAAGGTACAGATGACCCATAAATCCAGGCCATATATTCAGGGGATGAATACAGGCAGCAGGTATGGAGGTTTTCCAGGCAAAATTTCTGGGAATGATGTAAAGTTAATACACAAACGTGTTATCTTTTGCCCCTTCCTAACTGACCTCCCCCCACTGTTTCGCTGGTTAGGAGCTCATCCTCTCTGCCAGTCTTTAGCTTTGATGATCACTGACATGATTGCTGGAACCCTGGAGTCAGGGACCAAATAAACAGAGAGGACCTGGGACCCACTATTGGTATATAGGGGAGGCAGGAGAGGGGATAGCATTCTAGGCTGTCAAAAAAACGTTTGACTTTTCCTAGAAAACCCCTTTAAGGATGACACTGTCTGGGACATATGACATTCAGCCCAAAAGGTGTATAAAGGTATCATAGGTATAATAAATAAATGATTTAACGTGAATAAATAAGTGACCTCTAAAATCCACTAATAAATGTCCTCCTAGTGAACTCCAAACCCATTGTGTCCCTTCATATAATATATGATAAAGTTCTGTCTGCACGATGCCACCACTAGGGGGAGCTCAGTACATAGGACGTCATCCAGCTAATATATAGAGGCCAATAGTAGCTGTAAGAATCATTGGTGTTGGGGTCTGACCTAGTATCATCAATGAGACACTACTATCTCCTGTCAAATAATGAGCTAGTCAAATATATATATATATATATATATATATATATATATATATATACAGTATAGGCTATATAAAACATTATGACTCAATCTGCTACAAAGCAAGACCTCATAAGGCAATATCAGTTGTGATATATTCCCTATCCACCAATAAGAAAGCTTCATACAGTGATGTCTATGGAAAATATATAAATAGCCTTAATGCTGAATCAGTACTGTAACTTAAGGGTTAAATCCTGGGTTGTTTATGTCACCGTGGTAACCACCACCCACCAATCGGATTGCAGGATGTAATTTGAATAGAACAGTTGGCGTCTGTCAGTTGCTCCTCAGCGCTGCAGGAGATGGGCGGCTACACGATCGGCTCTGCTCAGCATAGTGGTGAAGACTGGTGAGAGCCCGGGGTCTGACCCTAATACTGACAGGACATATCACAGATCACAGCTAGGGGGCGACTGTTAGTAAATGTCCAGTATTAGTCTGCGTTCACATGGACTTCTCTCTGCTATTCTGCTGTTATTATTATCATTTGCAGAACAAACACAAAATTCACACTACCACTGTAATGTCCGCTGCCGGCATCTGCATGAAGGACTTTTCCTTCTCTTACATTAGTAATCACACTAGGCGGAGGATACATGGCAGCCATCATGTAGTTTACATGAATGTCAATGGGAACGGGCACAGACTCAGTCTATGTCTGTTCTCTGCCACAGTTAATGGCAGTTGTGGTCTCTGCACCCCCAGAGGACATTACTGTGACTGCCCCCCTCCATGTATACAGGATATATGTATGGCCACTATGACTTCTATCATACACTGTACTCATAGCTGACACGTATTAGTTTTATCATTCTATCTACCCAGGACGCATGTATGTGTACAGGATGTCCGTGTGTCATATATGTATGTGTACTGGATGTCCGTGTGTCATATATGTATGTGTACAGGATGTCATTATTAAAACAAGACCTGGACAGCTCCTTTAAGTAAAGCCATTTATGTAATCTCTCTATATAGTTTATGTATGTTGTATCTCTTGTATGTATATATACATTTGGCTGGCGTGAGACTAAGGTGTCCACACCCTGACCCATGTTATTGGCGAGCGGGTACAGCAAGAACAATGTGTTACATATTTAACAGATTATATGGTTGCACGCCAAAGGTGTGTCACATTTACACACATCTATGCCAAAAATCTGCTATACATGGGTTAATATATTTCTCCTATTTTATGTATATTTATATTGTGTGTATTTTATGTATATACTGTATACATAAATGTTTAGACATAGCTCAACGTTGTGCCAATTGTGTAATAATTACATGTAAATCTACTGTACATATGATCTATATATTTGACGAATATTCATGAGGTTCAGCTGTCCATTATGGTCAGGGCAAAACATGCTCGGCCCGAACCAGAAGTGTTATTATTATACTGTGGGTATATACCTCAGAATATAATAAGGGGAGACTCAGTGTAGGTGAGCGAATATAGCAGACGGTTATATCCACCTCACCTCACCTCTCCTGAGCCTACACTTGTTATATTCTGGGCTGAAGAGACCCAAAGTATAATAGTGTATGGTGTATGAGGAACCCCAAAAGATTCAGGTTGTGGCTGAGCCAAATCCGCTTGATCTGAACCAGTTCACTTATCTCTCATATCTGTGTAAATCATCTTTTAGATATATCTGTAAGTACTGTCACTTATATAATAAGTATATCTGTATACAGTATGTGTAGGGTGTGTTTACTGATAGACAGATAGATAGATAGATAGATAGATAGATAGATAGATAGATAGATAGGAGATAGATAGATAGATAGATAGATAGATATGAGATAGATAGATAGATAGATAGATAGGAGATAGATAGATAGATAGATAGATAGATAGATAGATAGATAGGAGTTAGATAGATAGATATGAGATAGATAGATAGATAGATAGATAGATAGATAGATAGGAGATAGATAGCTAGATAGATAGGAGATAGATAGATAGATAGATAGATAGATAGATAGATAGGAGTTAGATAGATAGATATGAGATAGATAGATAGATAGATAGATAGATAGGAGATAGATAGATAGATAGATAGATAGATAGGAGATAGATAGATAGATAGATAGATAGATAGGAGATAGATAGATATGTAAATAGATAGATAGATAGATAGGAGTTAGATAGATAGATAGGAGATAGATATGAGATAGATAGATAGATAGATAGATAGATAGATAGATAGGAGATAGATAGATAGATAGATAGATAGATAGATAGATAGATAGGAGATAGATAGATAGATAGATAGATATGAGATAGATAGATAGATAGATAGATAGATAGATAGATAGATAGATAGATAGGAGATAGATATGAGATAGATAGATAGATAGATAGATAGATAGATAGATAGATAGACATAGTTGTATTTTATATGTTTGTATGGGTAAGGCCTCAGGTAGCAAAACGCAGTAAAAAAAAAAGCTGCAGAAAAAACACTCAGATGAAACACATCACATTTTTTCCCCCTAAGCGTTATCCACTGCATAAATAAGCAAGTAAAAAAAATAATAATTGCATTTTCACAGTTTTCCTGTGCAGTCTCTCTGCCCCTATACGCCATAGTTTCTGCAGGTATAATTGATGCTTTTTTCGGCAATTAGCCAGAGTCCACTTTGCAGGTTCTGTATAATGCAGCATTTTTTTTTTATTGTGGGGCTTCAGCCTAAAGGCAGTAAAGGTGTGAGCATTGTATGTGTATATATATATAATTAGATTTGGAAAAAGTAAAACTCAGCAACAAGATGCATAAAATATACTTAATAAGTAGAGATGAGCGAACACTAAAATGTTCGAGGTTCGAAATTCGATTCGAACAGCCGCTCAATGTTCGTGTGTTCGAACGGGTTTCGAACCCCATTATAGTCTATGGGGAACATATACTCGTTAAGGGGGAAACCCAAATTCGTGTCTGGAGGGTCACCAAGTCCACTATGACACCCCAGGAAATGATACCAACACCCTGGAATGACACTGGGACAGCAGGGGAAGCATGTCTGGGGGCATAAAAGTCACTTTATTTCATGGAAATCCCTGTCAGTTTGCGATTTTCGCAAGCTAACTTTTCCCCATAGAAATGCATTGGCCAGTGCTGATTGGCCAGAGTACGGAACTCGACCAATCAGCGCTGGCTCTGCTGGAGGAGGCGGAGTCTAAGATCGCTCCACACCAGTCTCCATTCAGGTCCGACCTTAGACTCCGCCTCCTCCGGCAGAGCCAGCGCTGATTGGCCGAAGGCTGGCCAATGCATTCCTATGCGAATGCAGAGACTTAGCAGTGCTGAGTCAGTTTTGCTCAACTACACATCTGATGCACACTCGGCACTGCTACATCAGATGTAGCAATCTGATGTAGCAGAGCCGAGGGTGCACTAGAACCCCTGTGCAAACTCAGTTCACGCTAATAGAATGCATTGGCCAGCGCTGATTGGCCAATGCATTCTATTAGCCCGATGAAGTAGAGCTGAATGTGTGTGCTAAGCACACACATTCAGCTCTACTTCATCGGGCTAATAGAATGCATTGGCCAGCGCTGATTGGCCAGAGTACGGAACTCGACCAATCAGCGCTGGCTCTGCTGGAGGAGGCGGAGTCTAAGATCGCTCCACACCAGTCTCCATTCAGGTCCGACCTTAGACTCCGCCTCCTCCAGCAGAGCCAGCGCTGATTGGCCGAATTCCGTACTCTGGAACTACATCAGAGCCGAGGGTGCGCTTGAACCCTTGTGCAGCCTCGGCTCTGCTACATCAGAGCCGAGGGTGCGCTTGAACCCTTGTGCACACTCTGCTTCATCAAGCTAATAGAATGCATTGGCCAGCGCTGATTGGCCAATGCATTCTATTAGCCCGATGAAGTAGAGCTGAATGTGTGTGCTAAGCACACACATTCAGCACTGCTTCATCACGCCAATACAATGCATTAGCCAGTGCTGATTGGCCAGAGTACGGAATTCGGCCAATCAGCGCTGGCTCTGCTGGAGGAGGCGGAGTCTAAGGTCGGACCTGAATGGAGACTGGTGTGGTGCGATCTTAGACTCCGCCTCCTCCAGCAGAGCCAGCGCTGATTGGTCGAGTTCCGTACTCTGGCCAATCAGCGCTGGCCAATGCATCCCTATGGGAAAAAGTTTATCTCACAAAAATCACAATTACACACCCGATAGAGCCCCAAAAAGTTATTTTTAATAACATCCCCCCCTAAATAAAGGTTATCCCTAGCTATCCCTGCCTGTACAGCTATCCCTGTCTCATAGTCACAAAGTTCACATTCTCATATGACCCGGATTTGAAATCCACTATTCGTCTAAAATGGAGGTCACCTGATTTCGGCAGCCAATGACTTTTTCCAATTTTTTTCAATGCCCCCGGTGTCGTAGTTCCTGTCCCACCTCCCCTGCGCTGTTATTGGTGCAAAAAAGGCGCCAGGGAAGGTGGGAGGGGAATCGAATTTTGGCGCACTTTACCACGCGGTGTTCGATTCGATTCGAACATAGCGAACACCCTGATATCCGATCGAACATGTGTTCGATAGAACACTGTTCGCTCATCTCTATTAATAAGATATAACTTTTAATTCTATTGTAAAAAAGATTACATTGATCCATCGGTTCAGTGGTGGGTGAATTATCGTTTCGAGTCAATATGCCCCTTACTCATGGGACATATACCCTCTATTTGGGATGGATTTGTTAAGAATGACATTTTATACACCAGTCTCTATTCCCCATTTGTTGTGTATATGTTATAGTATATTACTAGGACAAGTCATATCTTGCTGCTCAGTGTTGCTGGGACTTCTTGTTCCCCACTTATCACTATAGTATATGAAGGAGCTGCAGCACTAGTGAAGCACAGCTGGAGGTTTTCTTCTTGCCCATCACTACTCCTGCCCCAGCACTATGAGCTGCCGCAGCTTCTTCTTTACTCACCTGAAGGGGGCGCTGTTGCAGTTCTCTGTACAGGGTCTGGTTGGGAGCAGCGATGTGCAAGGAAAAGTCAGAGGAGCTGTGGCTGTCAGTAATATACTAGTACTACGGTAGCTGTAGTGTATAAACCTATATAACATTAGTAAGAGCATGTTATATATTTAATGTTATATAATACAATATTTTATGTTATATACAATAGTAAATATAATATATAATATAGTATATAATAGTACTAGTTATAGTAATGAGAATTTAACCCTAACTGTGCCACCTTTTATATAAAACATAGTGGGGAATTTATCTAAGGCTGGGTTCACACTAGCGCTTGGTTTCCGTCCGGGGATTCTGTCTCCCATTCCACCTGAAAAATATGGAGAGAAAAGTCCCGTAAGCAGGAGTTTTCTTTCTGCATTTTTAGGAAACTCAGTGGCCCCCATATAGTCTATGGGGTCTGCAGGCTTACACGAGTAACCGCTTTGTAAGCGGATGGGATTTCTATATTCCAGGTCCTCAAGTGGATCCAAAGAATGGAAACCTGTGCAGGTGTGAACATAGCGTAAGACGGGAGTTGATGTATATTTCTGCTATACTTCACACCAGTTTATAGCTTACTACGAATTATAGTATAACTGTCAGGCTACGGGTGATCCCATCGCCTCTTAGATGATCCCGTTCATCACTGTTATGTAAAGTAATCATTAGCAAATGTATTTTATCATTAAAACATATTTTATATACAATAGTAGCATTAAAAGGGATTTCCAGGACATATATATGTATATACTGTATATCTCTATAACTATATATGGGCATAGCCTCTTCTCTGGGCCAATGATGTCATGTTCATTGGCCACATGGCATAGAAATAGCTCAGGCCCTTTCAAGTGAATGGGGCTGAGTTGCAATACAAAGCAGTCCCTATGATATATACGGTCTGTACAGTGGCGTAACTAGGAATGGCGGGGCCCCGTGGCGAACTTTTGACATGGGGCCCCCCCGACACCGAAGATCTCGACCGAGTCCCTCCTACGCATTCCTGCGCGCTCTATTATGTTCCATAGTGGCCCCTGCACACAGTATTATACCCAATAGTGGCCCCTGCACACAGTATTATACCCAATAGTGGCCCCTACAGGACTAAATACTGTCACGTCACCCGCTGACCGCTATACCAGGACAAATTGTGGATAAAAAATCTGGTCATGTGCATTACAATTTAGTAACTCCATGTGCCTCATATTAATAGCAGTTAACCCCATCATCTCCCTCACATTAACCCCTGTAAGCCTCACCATAAGAGTTACTGATATGTGAGAGACATGGAGGTAATAATAAAGTATCTTCATTATTATTACCCCCATATGTCTCACATATCAGTAACTCTTATGGTGAGGCAAACAGGGGTTAATGTGAGGGAGATGATGGGGTTAACTGCTATTAATATGAGGCACATGGAGTTACTAAAACACAAGTAATCCCCCCATATGCCTGACATTAATAAGTAACCCCAGTACGTACCTGTGTAGCTTTAGTTTCACTTTCCTTCTTCCTTTCTTCCTCCAGTGCAGGACGGCAGGAGCTCGGCAGGGATAAGCCCCGCCTCCTCCTCTCATTGGTGGGCAGAGGACAGGCAGAGAAAGGGAGGGGGGAGAGAGGGGGAGCATCCTGAAGCGCTGACAGGAGCCAGAGCTGCAGCTCCTGCGTCTCAGCCGTTGCTGCAGCTTCGGGGCCCCCTGTTGGTGGAAAGTATTCCACCACAGGGGGCCCCGATCATTATACTCGGGGGTCCGAAAAGACCTCCGAGAATAATGATAGCAGCGGTAGCAGCTGTCACCGGGCCCCTAATGTCCCGGGCCCTGTGGCAGCTGCTACCGCTGCTATGGTGGTAGTTACGCCACTGGGTCTGTACTTGGTATTCAGTGAAGAGGTCCCGGTCTCACCAGAATGCTGCAGCCAATTCAACCCGCTTATTAGTGGGGGTCCCGGGTGTCAGACCCGCAGAAATCATATATTGACAACCTATCCTAAGGATATAATATCAGTATATAAGTCATAGAAAACCCTTTTAATAGTGAAAATAAATAAGTTATGACTAACATTAAGTCGCTTCTCTTGGACAGGACGGCACAAGCTGTGGCCTGGGGGAAGGTAAAGAATAGGGCTAAGTTATAGTGTATACTGGTTATTGTAGACTGTTAATATAACATTATTATAGCGTTTTATGAACATAACCCCTTCCCTAAAGATACCTGTAGTCACATCAGCTCATAGGACACAAGTCACAGACCACTTTATATGCTACGATACATAAAGGCAGGGGTTATATTCATGGTATATTCCTTTAAGAAGGTTATTAAGATTTAGAGAATCCCCATAATAGAATAAACCTTTAAGAAATAAGTAAATATTCTAATACATTTATCTTCTCTGAGCCTTGTGTTGTGCTCCCATAGATCCTGTGTATAAACTAGGATCTATAGTGATCTTATATCACACGTTCTATGATGTTTTTCATCCCATCGACCACTTAGTGGCCTTATTCCGATGGGTCCCTACACTAACACTTTATATATAGGGCAGGAGATGAGCTTCTTATACTCAGTTAACTAAGAACTTGACCTCTAGGGTCTTGTCTATAGGGGGAGGAAAGTCTTAGTGTAGGGACCCATCTGAATGAGGTCGCCGTGACGTGGCAGATGGGCTCGCACAATTCATGAAACTGTGCGCTAAGAACCTCACATTTATATCTGTAGTCAGTGATACATGGAAGTGCAGGCCAGGGATGTTATCAAAGCTCCGCACTAAAAGTATAAACTCACTTGTCAGGCCTGGGTCTATGAGTGGCTTCTCCAAAAATTATTCTGGGAGCCTCAGTTCTTATTAAAGATGCGTGAAATTTGTTTTGGGTTAAACACAAAGATTTGTGCTGAAAAGGTTTGTCACGACCGGAAGTGAAATTATCATTATTATTATACTCTGGGGTCTCTTCTGGCCTCATAGGTGATGTTATGTATCCTGGGGTCACCGCTGAGGACCAATCACAGTGCTTACATGAGGTTTGTCAAAATCATGACACTTGGGGTAACCCATGACCTCGGGGCACATGATGTCAGCTAAGAGGACAGCAGAGGCCAGAAGAGGTAAGGGGAGGTGAGTATAACTGTTTATTACTTTTTTACACTCATTCTGGGCCTCCACCTATTAAATTCTGGAGTCTGAAGATACCCCTAAGTATAATAACATAACTTCCAGTTCGGGGTTTACCTCTACAGTTTTGAGTTTGAGTCAAACCTGAAACTTTTGGACAATTCAGGTCAACTCTGGTCTAATCTGAACCAATTTGCTCATCTCTAGTTCTTATATAATCTACCTAGTCTTTTACTTTCTTGTCATTGTTTTCCTATTAGCTTGACTTAAAGGGTGACTCTAGCAGGAAACATTTATCATCGGTCCACTGGGTATTTGGCAAATATTTGATTGGTTCTAGCAGTGACTATTTTCTGGGCTCACTTCTCTGCAGGTTTTGGTGAGTCTTCCCCATCATCTTCAGTAAGGTTTGCCTGAGAAAACAAGGTTGTACCAACAACCTTGATACAATGTTAGAGTAAGCAGGAGCTGTTGGCTCCTGCTTCAGCCCTGAGCTCCAGTTCCGGGCACGATGTGAGTGACGTCATCACATCGCACCCGGAGCTGGAGCTCAGCACTGAAGCAGAACAGACTGAGACTGCAGACAGAATGGCAGGGGATTGCGGAAAGGTGAGTATCAGTGTTATTATGTTAGACTGATGACAAATTGAGTAGGAACAGTAACCTAGGGGCAGAGATGGAAGGGGGACATTATACTGGGGGCAGAGATGGAAGGGGGACATTATACTGGGGGCAGAGATGGAAGAGGAACATTATACTAGGGGCAGAGATGGAGAGAGAACGTTATACTGGGGGCAGAGATGGAAGGGGAACATTATACTGGAGGCAAAGGTAGAGGGGGACATTATACTGGAGGCAGAGATGGAGGGGGGGCATTATACTGGGGGCAGAGATGAAAGGGGGACATTATACTGGGGGCAGAGATGGAAGAGGAACATTATACTAGGGGCAGAGATGGAGAGAGAACGTTATACTGGGGGCAGAGATGGAGGGGGGACATTATACTGGAGGCAAAGGTAGAGGGGGACATTATACTGGAGGCAGAGATGGAGGGGGGGCATTATACTGGGGGTCGAGATGGAGGGGGATATTATACTGGGGGCAGAGATGGAAGGGCAACGTTATACTGAGGGCAGAGATGGAAGGGGAATATTATATTAGAGGCAATGATGGAAGGGTAACATTATACTGGAGGCAAAGATGGAGGGAGACATTATACTGGAGGTAGAGATGGAGGGGGGACATTATGCTTGGGGCAGAGATGGAGGGGAGATATTATACTGGGGCAGAGATGGAGGGGGCACATGAAACTGGGGGCAGAGACAGAGGGGGGACATTAAACTGGGGACAGAGAAAGGGGGGACATTAAACTGAGGGCAGACGAAGGGGAGACATTAAACTGGGGGAAGTCATGGAGGGACATTAAACTGGGGGCAGACATGGGGGGACATTAAACTTGGGACAGATGAAGGGGGGATATTAAACAGGGGCAGATGAAAGGGGAATATTAAACTGGGGACAGATGAAGGTGGCAAGCATTAGTGAACTGTAAGAGGAAGGGGGGAGGAGGAGGACTCCTGCAGCGTGCACAGAGACACAGAGACAGAGAAGCATTTTCTTTGTCTCTGTGCACAACCTGTATGTGACCCCAGGAGGGGGGGGGGAGAAGGGGATTCAGTCCCTATTTCCCCTCCTGTCAATCAGAGAGCATACTGTACTTTTGAACTCTGATTGTCACATACAGATATAATATAATTCCCTCCTGAGCTTTACTAGAGGGGTATTCTTATGTTATACCCCCTGAACATAACCAGGAAGTTTATTGGGGCTGTGACGCAGACATTTACCATTGTCCAGGTCGCAGCGCAAAAAAAAGTCACACCAAACATTTACACAACATATACACAAAATCGTGAATAAAGTTTACATTTCACTAATCCCTGTCCTGTCTATACCTGAGCTTTCTACAGTAAAATATGCCTCTAGTGATATCCATTACACGCTAAAATAATAGTAATAACAATTATCACTAGAGATGAACCTATGGGTTGGAAGGAGATGGAAAATAATATTTTTATGTAAAGTTCTATTTAATTTGCATGCACAAAATGGGTTGGCACAGTTTTGCAATTTTGGCGTTTCTTTAACACCCGCCCCTGTAAATATATACATGTGTGGTATGTATGAAATCCTGAAGGTGGTTGTATATATGAAACATTAAGTTGTGTTTTTATATACGGTATGCTGTACAATCTCAAAAAAGTTAGATTTTGTTATCACAGTCACAGTCTGGTAGGTTAAGTATAGTTTTTTAACATATTAGTGAATAACAGAAAAATCCTGCTTGTCTTCTGTATTCATGTTTTTGGGAGTCCGAGCTCTTGTTCTAGTTGATGTTTGCGGTACATCCTACTGATATTATAAATGTGACAGTTTGTGTGTTTGGATGTTTGTGGGTTTGTGTGTTTGGCTGTTTGTTCCACTATCACAGCCAAACGGCTGAAGGGATTGGGCTCAAATTTTGCACACACTGACATAATTGTCAGGAAGGAAAGATAGGCTACTTTGCTAACCTCCCACACCGCCGATAAGCCCACCGCAATCGGCGAAACTGAACCCCTGCTCTGCGGGAGGACCCAAGATGACGTCATCCTGACTCTGGCAGTGGAGCTCCCATTGGTGTGCGCCAGGCGGAGGGTGGGCCTGTGGAGCAGTGGCGCGTTCTGATAGGGCCGCTCCAGGCGGAGGGTGGGGCCATGTCAGTTTTGCAAGCCGGCCAACATGGCGTTTGTTCGCTGCACAGGCGCACCGCAGCCAAGCCGCCTGGCTGTGCATGGCCCACCGACACCATCAACAGGAGCCAGTCTTAGGCACAGCATGCAGCCACGTGGAAATGCAGAGAAAATCTGCAGGGTCCACACCAGCGCTCGCCGGCTGAGGAAGTACCCCGCCAGTCTCCACAGTCCCAGGACGGCGGCCCACAGCCATGCCCACAGACAAGGGTGTACAGGGGGCCAGGGCAGCACCGCGGGACTCGCCTGTACCGGCCGGGTAAGCACCACGCCAGATTATAGGCTGCAGCTCCAGGCGAACGTGTGCAGGGGCCCTGGCCGGCGACCAGTGACACTAGAATTTAGCAGTGGGGGCCAACAAACAATCCATTACAGGGCCAAGGATTCCTATGGGAGGCTGGTGCGTGGCCCACACTTTAGGAACTAGAAGGAGGCCCTGCAGCACAATGAATACCAGGACAGTAGGCTGTCCAAGGGATTACTGGGGCATGTATGTACGGTGGCGCGCAGGAGGGGGCCCCAGAGTATGGTTCAGGGGGCCATCACAGGATGGGGGTTCGCGGGAGGAGGGAGGGAGAGTGCTCTGGGGCCCACGGTATATGCAGGGAGAAAAAGAAGAAGGGGGGCAAAAAGGTATGCAGGGGCAAGGGAGATCCGCCTTTGCACACGGCGGATATTCGCCCACCCCCCCCAATACAGCAGATGTGCGCGGTTCACCGACGATGACAACCCACGGACGAAGTCGCGGGCACATGCTAGTATAGTATATATGCACATTGCATACACTATAAACTATTATTTTAAATGTATTTTGTATATGACTGTGAGATTGATCATGAGTTTTAGGTGCAAATTTGTGTTTTAGTGCATTTTTTCAAAAAATGTTTTCTGTTTGTCACAAAGTTGCATGAAGGTGGATGTGGCTATTGATGACCCATTGAGACACATGTAATATTCAGGTTGTATACTTTCAAAAAATATATAGGGTTTAGGGGTTCACTTACTTTTCACAGTGTGTAATCCCTACATTTTATAGGATGATATTTTTTTTGTTCCTTTCAATTCTAGCGATTTTCTGAAGACATGTGCATGCGGGTGTAGGCCATAGTGATATGAATGAACTCTGCACATGTGAACTCTTATTTTTAGGAGGTTTTGTGCATATAATTTATTGTTTGGTTTCCACTTTTAACAACTAATATACATTTATTTGCATTTTTTCATAAAACATTCTATTTAAATCAAAATTGCATGAAGGTGCCTGTTTGTATAGAGTACCAAGCTGCATTGAGACAATTCTGCAGGTGTCTACTTTAAGAAAATATATAGGTATGGGGGGGTTGGATGCTTTTTTAATGTTGCAATTTAGCTTTGATTTATCCATCTCAAAACTGAAAATTGCTCTGGCTACTGGAGGTGCAAAATTTCCAGTGACCCTTGGCAGTGAAAGGGTTAAAGGGGTTGTCCGGGATATTTTGAAATCCCTACACTAATCTAAACACCTCACCTACTTTCTAAATAACATTAACAGGCAGAGAGCAGGCAGGGGAGGACCTGCTCTCTGCTAAGCGTGAGGGGAGATTGCTGGAGCAGCGCTGCGTCCACAGGGCCTCCCCAATCCACCGCTCGCTTCCCATGCCGGGCTGCCGAGACGGTGACGTTAAGTCAGTCCAGGACAGCTTGTCCTGGACTGGCTTAGGTCAGCAAAAATGCCAACCCCCCCCCCCCCCCGGGGCCCTGGCATAGCGCCACCTGAAGCGGTCGCTTCAGGTCGCCTCATGAGAGTTGCGGCGCTGCCCCAGAGACACCCAGAAATCACTCAAAACACACTAAAAGTTATATAGGTACATTTATTAACCCATTAATAGAACCAATCCCTCATATGGCTCTGTGAACGGATAAAAAAAAGTTATGGGGTTTGGAAGGTGGGGAGTCAAAACTGAAAATCAAAAAATGCTACTGGCTGGAAGGGGTTAAAATTAAAGGCGCACTTAAAAATGGTGCACCACATTAATAAATTTGATGCAAGAGATTAGAAAGGTGCAAACACAAATGCAATGCTCCACAATTCAGGTGCAAAATAAGTAATAAATTGCCCTATTTTATAGAAATAAAACAGGGACCGGGAATTGGAAAAAAAGGCACAAAAAAACAATAAACAGGAAGGCACCGGGTATCGTAACTGTTCATTATTGTGATTTTTTTTGTGTATGTTTGAACCATATGGCAGCTTTAACATCAACTGTGATTAACCGTAAGAATAATCTCTTTATTGGGTTGAATTGTGGTTAAGAATAAACCGCGGGCCCTGCAAATATCTTTTTATTCCTCTAGTCAGTGGCCTTTTGTAGCGGCAGTCTACTTTAGGGTTGACGTTAAAAGTAGCAGAAAGTTAAACAGAACAACAATAACACTTGATATAAAGCCTTGAACTTTATACATTGTGTTTCGATTCAATGTGATCAAACGGATTTATTTCCGCTCCCAGGCTCGGGCGAGTTTTAAAAGGCGCCATTCAGAAAACTGACAGAAGTGTTTAAACTTTATGACACCGCAAAATATCTTCATCTAGCGAAGAGCGCGCCGATATATTTTGAATAAGCTATCAATTTAATCTTCCTTAGAATGGTCCGTTCGCTTTATAGCGAAACATTTACTTATTTTGCGGGTCATGAGTCATAGCCTCAGAGCTAATCCGTTAAAGTGACATTAACTGTGTTACATAATCCCGTCCACCCCCGGCCTCTGATGGATCATTTTTATTTCTCGCATTACTTTATCACTCCTTCTCTGCTATATTTTTAGTTAAATGCCAATAAATGTGACCTCTGTCAGAGCCTCCTCTAATCTGCTCCCGGGAAAGCTTTAAGTGCACAAAAATGTACCATGAATAATTAAATGGCCACGAAATCTAAAATAAAAATGTACTTCATAAAAGAGCTGTGAGTGATAATAGCCGCCGCTTAAAGAGAACTTGTCGCCTTTCTTTTATTTTCAAGACCGTTCCGAAATGTAAGAAAGTAACTAATATTAGGATTTTCTGGAACTCTTTAATTGAAGATTTGTGGGGTTCAGCGCCTGGGACCTCTGTGGATCAGCTGTATGAAGTGGTAGGGAATACCCGAGTGGTGCTTTAGCTTTACAAGCAGGGGCGTAACTGAAGGGGTAGCTGCAGTAGCGGCTGCCACAGGGCCAAGAACATTAGGGCTCCTGATGTTTTTTCTAATAGGTCGTTACCTGCTGGAGTAACTCCAGCAAGTAACGGGCCCTGTTTACTTACCGATCCTCACTCTTGCTCACATCCGCTGGCGCGGAAGCAGCTGTGATCAGGAGAGGGGATCGGTAAGTAAGGCTGCGAGTCCATGAACCCCACAAACACCGCTATCACTATACTCAGGGGTCATTTCAGACTCCCAAGTATAATGATCAGAGAGTTAGGAGAGGTGTGTGATCATAAAAAACATTGTTACTTACCTCTCCTGTCATCCAAAAGGCTTCAGACCTATTTGGTGATGTCCTAGATTTCACCTGGGCCGGGCCTGTGTCATTAAGTGTCACGATGCAGGGCCGGCTCACGTGATGTCTGGTCTATCATTGAAGATGGCCAACATCAGCGGGGAGTGCGCCGGAGGAGAGGTAAGTAACAGTGTTTTTTTATGTTTGTATCCTCCCCTGGGCCTTCTATCATTATGCTCTGGGGTCTGAAAAGACCTCAGAGTATAATAATTGTTCATGGGTGTCCACAATGGGGCATAATACTGTGTGCAGGGGCCACTATGGGCCATAATACTGTGTACAGGGGCCACTATGGGACATAATACTGTGTGCAGGGGCCACTATGGGCCATAATACTGTGTGCAGGGGCCACTATGGGACATAATACTGTGTGCAGGAGCCACTATAGGACATAATACTGTGTGCAGGGGCCACTATGGGCCATAATACTGTGTACAGGGGCCACTATGGGACATAATACTGTGTGCAGGGGCCACTATAGGACATAATACTGTGTGCAGGGGCCACTATGGGCCATAATACTGTGTGATGGGGCCACTATGGGACATAATACTGTGTGCAGGGGCCACTATGGGACATAATACTGTGTGATGGAGCCACTATGGGACATAATACTGTGTGTAAGGGCTACTAAGGCACATAATACTGTGTGCAGGGGCCACTGTGGGGCATAATACTGTGTGAAGGGGCCACTATGGGGCATAATACTGTGTGCAGGGGCCACTATGGGTCATAATACTGTGTGCAGGGGTCACTATGGGGCATAACACTGTGTACAGGGGCCACTATGGGGCATATTAGTGTAATAATGTGTGTGTGGGGGAGGGGGGCACATTATATGTTTGCCTTAAGGCTCAGCCATTCCAGGTTACGCCACTGTTTACAAGTCAGGACTTGGAGTCCTGGGGTGAAACCCCTGCTGATCATTTACTTGGAATGATAATACTACATGTCTGTGCTACTATTTTTGCACTTTTCTAGTTTTGCACTGTTTAAGGATAAGCATACCACAGTGACATCTGCTCAAGTATTTCTAGAAGATGAGAAGAGCAACTCCTTACCAGCCTGACACTAGGTTCACACTAGTGTTGGTGTCTTCTCATTCAGGTCTACATGAGGACCCAAACGACAGAGTTTGTCCGCCAAAAAAGTGGTTACCTACAGAAGTTGCAGACTACAATGTGGTCCACTGGGTGTCCATTGGCTTTCTGAAACTGGCATAGAGAAATGTCTTCCTTGTAGGACTTTTCTCTCTGCCGATTTTAGGCAGAATCTGCAGTGGTCTCCTATGGAGACTCCAGCACAGATGTGATCTTGAGACTCTCTGTAGGAGAATTCTTTCCAGCAGCCCTCTCACTTATCAGCAAGCCAATGATCACAGCTATCATATACTGTATATGTAGATAAGACACCAGTCACAATATGGGGATTTCACAGCTAATCTACTCCCTCTACAGAGAAAATTCTCTTTTAGAAGTCACTAGGGTCTATTCCAGAACATCATGCCTATGGCTCATGGTCCATTTCCAGGAGACAGAAAGTCACAAACTATTTTAGGCTTAGTGACAACAGTTAGACTTGTAAAATTCTCCATCAACATCACCAAAAATTCTTAAATAATATGTTTAATATAGAAACCTGAGACAGGCCGCATTGCACATTCTTGCCCCAGAATTTTGCAGAAGTAACCCTATCGCTGACCTGATTGATGGGGGCCTATCCTCTGATATCACCAACTATCAAGTTACACAAGGTAAAGAGAGGCCTTGATAAAAGGAATAATAAGACACTTTATGGGTTTTAAGTTTTTGGGGATGAGAAGTTGATCTGAGGTCTTGCTCTGTTTGTCAAATCAGGAACTAATTTATTTTCCTGATATGGGACAATTACCATCAACCATATCGGGTTTTTTATCTTTTTCTGGATTAA
Source organism: Leptodactylus fuscus (assembly GCF_031893055.1). NCBI lineage: Eukaryota > Metazoa > Chordata > Amphibia > Anura > Leptodactylidae > Leptodactylus > Leptodactylus fuscus. The sequence goes on along the minus strand of NC_134267.1, from coordinate 31,341,497 downwards.
CAATGTAGGGTTATAAGAACCAATGTAGATAGAACCAAATTTTCAGGTTCATCCGTACACAAAACACTATTATGCTCTGGGGTCTCCTCTGGACCAGGGGAGGTGAGTAGAATTAACAGTCTGGTATGCCCACATTGCCCTCCTGGGCATCCTTGTAGTGTCCGATGGTCACCTAACATGCTCTTCAGGCCTCAACCTCCACTGGATGTTGCTACGTACCCCGGTCATATTGGGACATCAGCCATTGGACTTGATGGACCTTCGTCTTCCTTCTTCCAGCTATGCTGCTATGTTTCCGAAATAATAATGTGCAGATGTAGGAAAGTTTATCGTGAAAGTTAAGTTAAAATACAATTGTAATTATCTGTCAGCTAAATATATTTTCCAATTTTTAAAGTAAAAATAATTGGACGCCATACTACTATCACTTTCACAAAGTATCTTTCATGAATTCTGTTCTGATGCCAGTTACATTTTAGCACTATCTACACCAGTGAGATTAATTTAATTACTTCCCAAATGAAGGTTTTAAATATTAAGTGTTATGGACGTGTTAGTGAAGAATCACACTTACAGTTTATTGTAACAATCTCTAAGCATGAAGCATAAATCATGTATATTCATCATCATCATCATTATCATCATCATCATCGTCATCTCGGGCTCTACTTGTGTGGAATTGATTCTTATCATAACCTCTCTACTAGATAATGTCACCAAGGAAACAGACCCCACAATGTTCTAGACTACCATGGAAGGAGCCCCAACAACGCTCTAGACTACCAGGAAACCACTATGTTGGCCCATCAAGGAATGCTGGCATTACCCTTTTATCTACCCTAGACCTCCAGGGAGGCAGATAACCGATTTAATAATAGAGATCTCCTAAAACTCCTTTAAGAACCAGTAAATAGTATTTACCCATTGACTACACCAGACCACTAGGGATTATCTGTTTTATTGCCCTATATATTCACACTTGTATTAAAATCTATATGCACTTAAAGGGATCATTGGATACCCTTTTTTTCTGACTAACATGTAGGAATAGCCCTAAGAAAGGCTATTCCTCTCCTACCTTTAGATGTGTTCTCCGCGCCGCCGTTCAGTAGAAATCCGGGTTTTCATCAATATGCAAATGAGTTCTCTTGCAGCACTGGGGGCGGTCCCCAGCACTCAAACAGCACTGGGAGTGTCCCCATATGCCGCGAGAGAACTCTCCAGCGCCGCCTCTATCTTCTTCTGGAACGCCCTCTCCCTGTGTCTTCTTCCACCCTGGGTTTCAATATTCTAGGCATGCGCAGTCGACTCTGCCATCGGGCCTCGGGCAGAGCCGACAGTGTATGCCCACGGCCAAAAGAAAATGGCTGCATACACCAGCTTACTGTATAAGTGGCCACAAGAAAATGGCCGCTTACACAGCTTACTGCCATTTTCTTGTGGCCGCGGGCATGCGCAGTCGGCTCTGCCCGAGGCCCGATGGGAGAGCCGACTGAGCATGCCTAGAAGATTGAAACCCAAGACGGAAGAAGACATTGTGGGGAGGGCGTTCCAGAAGAAGATAGAGGCGGCGCTGGAGAGTTCTCTTGCAGCATTGGGGCGCTGGGGACATTGGGGCACTTGCAAACTGAAGAAAACCGAATGGCTCCAAACAGTGGCACGGAGAAGACATCTAAAGGTAGGAGAGGAATAGCCTTTCTTAAGGCTATTCCTACGTGTTAGTCAGAAAAAAAGGATATCCAATGATAGGATCCCTTTAAACCACTATATGGCAGTTTTATTTAGTCACCGTGTGGGGATATAAGGCCAAGGCCCTACGCTGGGAAAACACAGCAGAAAAAACAGTACCAGCACTGTGAACGAGATTTCATTAATCTCATCCACCCACACATTATTTGTGAGATCTTTTCTCTTATACGTCTTAGTTGAAAGCAAGTCATTACAATATTCTCCCCTGTTAAGAATCGGCAATGGTGTGTAGAGAAACAGGGGAGAGCCAAACTGATGAACACGTTCTTTTCTCAGCCCAGCAGACCTGTTATGATAATATTCTGCCCCCCCCTCCCCCAATAGTACAGCTTATTTTGATATGCTTAAAATAAATGAAGGAAGGGATCCTGGGATAAGCAAGAACAGAAACATGTTCTAATATTTCCGAACGGAACGTCCATGTGCTAGGATTCATTCCTACTTTTAATTAACAAATTGTATGGCATTGTAAATGTCACAGAATAATTAGTCAAAGTTTGACCAATGGGGATCAACTCTAAATTTATTATGTTAAAAAATGTATTAAGATGCAAAAGCTGAGAGTGCATGTATACCGGAATATGGGAATGTGAGACAATTGGCCATTGTTTAAAGCTTTCCTGCAGAATCCATTTTTCAATTTTCCATTCTTGTTTTTTACTCCCCTCCTTTCGTAATGTATACGTTTTATATTTTATCTGCTCACACATAAATGGGGGCTTATTGTTGGTGGAACAAATTTTGCTTTGTACCATAAAATATGCTAGAAAGTTGGAAACAAAATCCGAATGGGGTGGAATTAAAGGAAAACTGCATTTACACCACATTCCTCTGGGTTTCTACTGCGTTCACTGTGTGATCAAAATGACAAATGGTCAGTATGATTATGGTGATTTAAATACTTTTGGTTATACACAGTCCAGTCCCATTAATGTGACCACCTGTCAAAATCCAGAATAACCACCTTTGGCAGAGCGGACCACTGCGAGACGTGCAGGAAGAGAGGGGATGTTGTGATGATGTTCACTGGGATGTTGAGCCATGCCGACTCCATTGCCATGTCCAGCTGCGCTAGGTTACGCGGTTGAGCATCCATGGAGCGAACAACCTGATCGAGGTGGTCCCACAGATTCTCGATTGGGTTCAAGTCCGGGGAATTTGCTGGCCAAGGGAGTACAGTAACCTCATCCTGGTGCTCCTCCAACCACGCACGTGCACTGTGAGCTTTATGACATGTCCCATTGTCCTGCTGGTAGATGCCATCATCCTGAGGAAAAACAATTCTCATGAAGGGGTGAACATGGTCCGCAAGGATAGATGCATACTTGTGTTGATCCATCGTGCCTTCCACAATGATGAGTGCACCCAGATGGCTGACGACACGTGCCTTCTGCGATTGGTTATTTAACATTGACGTCAAAAGTAGGCGGTGGTCACATTAATAGGACTGGACTGTGTAGTTTTAACACCTTAAAAAAATACATAACATTTTTTCTTGGAATCCGCGCTGATCGTGGGCATTGGTACTGGGTCTCTGCTGTATAATACATTGGAGACCTAATGGCTATGGAAGGTGTTCAGCTCTTGAGCGGCTGCCATATTTAAAGACCTGCTGCCATATATCTATATTTGTAATCTTGACTCTGAACAATATATTTCGATCTTGTACAGCCATTCACAATGGACAAAATAATTGCACCTGAATATGAACGGTTCAGAATTATCATACCATCCGTGCCCACTTCAATTAAAGACGCCAGCCGTATCTTTCAGGTTCCCCTATTACCTTCTGTCCTGGTGGCCATATAAAAGGAGGACCTTATCTATGTATAAAAACTCTATACTCTTGCATGTCTATTTTCAGCTTTTCTAGGCCTAAACGAGCACCTACTAACCATTGCGTGATCTTTTGATGATCTTCATGAGTTAAACCTCCACCAGATGTCTACCTATGCATGGTGAATTATCCGACAGTAGCTGCTTTGATCCCCTGTGGTGTTTTCTGACAATCCGCATCACCCATTACACCTCAAAGCCTCTAAAAGCTCCGCATTGTCAAAAGCATCAGAACCACGGTGTGAAAATGGAAATGTGTTTTAGAGTTACAGCTCTGGATGCTTTATTGTACTCCGATTCATCTAGACTTTGAGTTGACATGATCTCTCACTATTTCTTCATTAACAAAACTTCTGAGGTAAATAAAATCTGCGGAACTGAACCCTGAGCAATGCCAAAAAGACATCCCATCTCTCCAGAAATAGTTGCTTTTAGCAGTGGGGGATCACATTAAATTTGACTGATGTCTATGAACATTCCGAGGAGTTGGTGAAATGTCAATTATTTTACAATTCTGTGCACTCAATGCCAATCAGATCTGAATAAAGGGAAGTCTGAAGTGACCTAATTGCTGGGCGGATAGTCTCTTTTGATAAGTAGAAGGGTACAAAAATAAATGGAAGCCAAGACAGAAAAATCGTACTATGATTAGCTAATAACCATTATGTCTAGACAGGTGAAATATGCAGCAATTAAGACTTGATATACAGGAGCAGGTAGCAGCATTCATTTATATTAAATAGCCAGGTTGAGCTCTGCGAAAGTGGACATGCAGTCAAAAGATCGATGTCTGCTCCAAGTGATGAAAAATATCTCCATAAATTTAACTCTGCAGTAGACAACTGGTACAGGGAAACCTCCGTAAGATGGATGCCCAAATTTGCACAGAAAATTGGGCGGTTCTTGCAGCACTGGAGTCCTGGTGTTCAAATCCCATCTGCAAGGAGTTTGTATGTTCTCCCTGCGTTTGCATGGACTTCCATCCCATATTCAAAAAAAAACATACTGGTAGGGAAAAAAAGCAAAAAAAAAAAAAAAAAGTACATTGTGAGCTCTATGTGGGGCTCACAATCTACATTTAAATTTTTTTTTTTTTTTTTATATTGGGCGGTCGTCCAATATACGGAATGGAAATTAAAGTGTCTACTGGACTCATCAAGCATGCAAAGCTCTACAAAACCCCACGACACAGCACAAAATTATTTATTTTATTTAAGGCTTGGTTTCACATCAGAACATTAGACAAACCCAGGTCTAGACTAGGACTAATGAAATAACCATCATACTTTGCACAAGTCACTCCAACCCACACACATAAACATAGGAGGCCCCAACTTTTTTCTTACTCCCCTGATGACCAACAGATTTCCATGTTCAAGATAGCCCATCTTTCTTGGTCCCTAGCATGGCATATATCTAAACCTCTAAGTGTGGCTCTCTTCTTGTACCTTGTGTCATAGCGGCTTTCTCTCTCATTCCTTATCCTCAGCACAATATCCCTTTAGATTATGATCTTCATCTCTCCATTTCCTAGTTCCCAGTATTCCATTATATCTTGGACCTCAGCATCGTTCCCTCTCTCAATACTGGTTCCTAGAATGGCTCCCCTCTCTACTAGACCTCAAAATGCCTCCCCTTTCAATTTTCCATTTCACTGTTAACATTGACCATATTTGTTTACATTTCATATGCAAAAATATGAACTGGGAAGTCCCCAAGAACGCCCATTTTGGGGTGGGATATCCATAAAACCTGTCCCTTTTGTGGTCCAGTTATTGGGGTTGTCCTGGCTAAACTGGGACTATTGGCATGCATACATGGCACCTCACATTGACTATGACATGTGATCTCCAGTCCATTGTGATGCTGGTCACTTTTCTTCCATGATGTGTCTTGCAAGTCTCTTGGTTCTTGCCTGCTATAGTCCAGTGATGTGACAGATAACTCCGTCCATATTGGTTTCACAGTGTATGTAAGCCCAATGAGTTGTCTTTTTAAAGAATCTCTCACTAAAGTATCTGCTAAAAAAAAGTGGTCTTTGGTTGAATGAGTGGTGGTCTACTCATAGAGAGGTAGCTTCCATAGAGTTTAGTAGGGCGTAAATCAATAACTGAGAGTGGGTTTTATCAAAGCGCTGGATTTTTGGCCTTTCATCAGGTGTCTATGGCTTCTACCAATCTTTGCAACTGGATGCTTCCTCCTTCCCAATAGGGAACATAAAAAACTCTGTTACTTACCTCTCTTGCGCTCCGGAAGACTTCAGGCCTACTTAGTGACATCCCAGACCTCACGTGGTCCATGCTTGTATCATTATGCCTGACTCAAGTGATCATTAAAGATGGCTGACATCAGCAGGGAGTGCGCCGGAGCCCAGAAGAGGTAAGTAACAGTGTTTTTTATGTTTGTATAATCCCCTGGGTCTCCGATTATAATACTCTGGGGGAGTAAATGTTCACCTTGGGGCCCCACCATTCCTAGTTAAGCCACTACCTGCTTTACGAAGCTTGCAAAGTATTATATAGGTGATCAAGTGATTCTGCGTTCAAGTCCCCTAGTGGAACTTGTCTAAAATATTAAAAAAAAATTAATAAAATTTTTTAAATGTTATACATTTCCCTTGCTTTTCAATTAGGATATAACTATCCCCATCCCAACTGTGTTTTCTACCCTTATATACAGGTAGGACTGAAGCCTACAATCTTCTCTTTCATATGTCACCAAAACAAGTTTCCATGTTTTATAATGCCTGAGATATAGCAGTTGGAATTACCCGTCCCTTCCATCATATACTCCTCTTTTCACACAGCCCCTACACCAGCGGTTCTCAACCTGTTGGTCACGACCCCGGCAGGGGTCGAATGACCACAACACAGGGGTCGCCTAAAGCATACCTCCCAGCCGTCCTGGTCGATGGGAGGTATGACCCGGTTTCAACTCATCGGCGCCCAGAGGACGCCGATGAGTTTAACACACAAGTGATTAAAGCAGGAGCTGTCACAGCCAGCTCCTGCTTTAATGCTGCGCTGCGGCTTCTGCATGTGTAGCCGCGATGTGATGACGTCACATCGCGCCTACAACCATATGAGTGAGCGAGACTGTGGAGAGAGTGGCGGGGGAGCGCTGGAAGGTGAGTATAAGTGCTTTTTTTGTTGTTGTTTTAAACATTAAGTTGGAACATAATGAAGGGGCCCATGAAACTGGGGGCAGATGAAGGGGGGGGGCGGCATGACACTGGGGTAGATGAAGAGGGGGGAACGGCATGACACTGGGGGCAGAGATGGGGGGGACATGAAACTGTGGGCAGATGAAGGGGGTGTATGGCGTGACACTAGGGGCAGAGATGGGGGGACATGAGACTGTGGGCAGATGAAGGGGGTGGTACAGCATGACACTGGGAGCAAAGATGGGGGGACATGAAACTGTGGCAGATGAAGGGGGTGGTACGGCATGACACGGGGCAGAGATGAAGGGACATGAAACTCTGGGCAGAGATGGGGGAACATGAAACTGGGGAACAGATGGGGGGACATGAAACTGGGCAGATGAAGGGGGTGGTACGGCATGACACTGGGGGCAGAGATGGGGGGGACATGAAACTGGGGCAGAGATGGAAGGGGGGACATGAAACTGGGGGCAGATGAAGGGGTTATATGAAACTGCGGGAGAGATGGCGTGGGGACATATACACATTTTGTCCCTCTTTCTGATCTTCAAAAGTTGGGAGGTATGCCTAAAGCCATCAGAAAATACATATTTCCGATGGCTTTAGCCACTGAGAAGCTGCGCTACTGTCTGCAGCAGCACTATTCAGCTGGAACGCACATGGGGTCACCGCAACATGAGGAACTGTATTGCGGGGTCACAGCATTAGAAAGGTTGAGAACCACTGCCCTACACCATACACAATGAGAAATAGGGAACAATAGAGTGAAGAAATGCAGGAATTCACAGAAAGGAGCCAAAATTTATTAATAAAGTATATTACAAAAATTATTAATGACACAAATACTGCCCGAAAATCAAAGTCTGAACGTTTAGTTATGCTTAAAGTCTACTTGTCTTTTTCTTAGGAATGAATCTCTGTTACTCTTGACACCTTACCTTGTGCGTATTTTTACTGAGCTATAATTGATAGCCTCCATATTGCTTGAAACGTAAACTGCAATTTCAATGGATTACCGACATATCCCATTCAATAAAGAGTAAGACCATTTATACACCATTTCTCACGAGAGCTGTCCCTATACACCAGTTATATACCTTGTAATTTATCACGTTAACTACCTATATGTATACGAGCCGGGCGCCACTGACCTCTTCTTTGTAAATAAAAAAATAAAGTTATCGTTCCATAAATCTCTCCCCATTAGGAGTTAATAGACATTAATGATTAATAGTCAGCACTGTATTGTAATGAAGGCTGCCACTGTAAATTATGGTGCCGGGATGTTTGGGAAGTGAAACACGGCATCTTCTGTCTCCTCTACTTTTAATTGGCATGTAAGATGTAGACAATAATGTAAAGCAGGAGTCAAGTCGATCTTAAAAACACATCAGTCATTCTTGGCCGTGTCTTTTCTTAGCTCAATTGATTTTTCTTTTCTAATTTTTATGTCTTATAACATCACTGATAGCATAACGGTGCTTTCTGTTACAGCTTTTTCCAGCTTTATTAGCTGCAGTGAATATTATAAATTACAGATAGAAATTTATATAATATAATATAATTTCTTATATAAAATTTCCTAAATATTCATAAATATTTCAAATCTATAAATTGTTGATACAACTTTATGGTCTAATTCAGTTTTAATATTTCACAATAACTTCTAATAAATAGAGACAAGGTATTTGATTCCAATTGAATACCACGAGGCAAACGCACTAAACATTCGTATCCCCTCCCACCTTCCCTGGCGCTTTTTTTGCACCAATAACTGTGCAGGGGAGGTGGGAAAGGAACTACGACAACAGAGGCATAAAAAAAAAAAAAATCTGAAAAAGTAATTGGCTGGCTAAATCAAGTGACCTCCACTTTATACGAATGGTGGATTTCAGATTCGGGTTATATGAGACTGTGAACTATGTGACTATGAGACAGGGATAGATGTACTGGCAGGGTTAGCTAGGGATTACCTTTATTTAGGTGGGAATGTTACTCAAACAGCAGGGTTCAGCGCACACTCAGCTCTGCTACATCTCTGATGCAGCAGAGCTGAGTGTGCAGCAGGGTTCAGTGCACACTCAGCTCTGCTACATCTCTGATGCAGCAGAGCTGAGTGTGCAGCAGGGTTCACATCTCCGGTGTAGCAGTTCTGGCTGTGCGCTCCGGTACAGCATTCAGCCAATCAATGCTGGTTCCGCCGGAGGAGGAGTCTAAGATCGGTCCACAGCAGTCTCCATTCTGGTCCGATCTCAGATGTAGCAGTGTTGAGCGCACAGGTGTAGCAGAGCTGGCCGTGGGCTGAGCTCTGCTACACCCGAGATGTAGCAGAGATGGCCGTGTGTTGAGCTCTGCTACACCAGAGATGTAGCAGAGCTGAGTGTGCGCTGAGCTCTGCTACACCCAAGATGTAGCAGAGCTGAGTGTGCGCTGAGCTCTGCTACACCCGAGATGTAGCAGAGCTGAGTGTGCGCTGAGCTCTGCTACACCCGAAATGTAGCAGAGCTGAGTGTGCGCTGAGCTCTGCTACACACGAGATGTAGCAGAGCTGAGTGTGTGCTGAGCTCTGCTACACACGAGATGTAGCAGAGCTGAGTGTGTGCTGAGCTCTGCTACACAAGAGATGTAGCAGAGCTGAGTGTGTGCTGAGCTCTGCTACACCCGAGATGTAGCATAGCTGAGTGTGCACTGAGCTCTGCTACACCAGAGAGGTATCAGAGCTGAGTGTGCGCTGAGCTCTGCTACACCAGAGATGTAGGCCCCGTACTGCTCTGGATGACCCTACTCATGCCTCATGTTACCCCGTACCTCCACCACCACCCCTCCGCTAAATTCGGACTATAATACACAGCCTCATTTTCCTCCCAAATTTTTGGAGAAAAAAAGTTATATCTTATAGTCCAAAAAATACAGTAGTTTGCAGCTGTCTGTGGAGGTGGATGAAAAAGACCAGGCATGTCAGAATCCATCAGCCCAATCCTTCTTCACGCTAATATATAACATCAGAGGAAAGTCAGTATACCACCTTATTATTTTGAAAGTCCCACCAAACTGACAAGTTTGACTGACATTAATCTAATGTGTATGACTACATATAGTCCGTTAAAATATATAGCACTTTAACCCCTTTACTCCCGTATACCACCCCAGATAGTACCACTACATTCAACAGGCACTAGTGGTTGAAAATGGTGGTGCTTTCCTTTGGAACCCTTTGATGGTGCTATGAACTATCCTAACTATGGACATTAGTCTGATATATATACATATACGAGGGAAATATATATATGGAGATCAAGGTAAGTCATTTAAATCCTTTCATTCAGACTTGTAGCTATAGCCAGTGCATTCACTGCAAGATGAAAATTTTGCCCATACAAATGATTATTTCTCTTCAAAGGTAACATCTTTATTTCTATAGTGCTGTTCTCCGATCCGTCGCACAAATACAGCGCCACTTCTCACAATAGACTGAACTGTATACAGCTACTGTATACACAGCTTCTATTCAGGCTACATCTATAGATGGTCTCCTTAATGTATCTCCTGGTATTGTGACAGTTTAATAGTGTGAGGGTACAGAGAATCAGTGTGTTGAATGTCTAATGAAATAAAAACCTGAATTGCTCAGATATACATAATACCGCCATAGACCCAATAGTAGATATAAATAAAACTGTCTGCAGGTGGAAGCATTTGTGCACAGTAGGGGAGCAAAGGTTACTGGCCCCAGAGTACAGCTGATAGTCTGAAAGACTCACATTTATAACTCGCCTGCTGTGCTGCTGTACAATGTGTCCGAAAAGAACTGGAGAAAATGTATCTCATAGCCATCCATCCACCTGTCTATATACATATATAGTGGCGTAACTAGGAATGGCGGGGCCCCTGCACACAGTATTATGCCCCATAGTGGCCCCTGCACACATTATTATGCCCCATAGTGGCCCCTACACACAGTATTATCCCCCATAGTGTCCCCTGCACACAGTATTATATCCCATAGTGGCCCCTGCACACAGTATTATCCCCCATAGTGTCCCCTGCACACAGTATTATATCCCATAGTGTCCCCTGCACACAGTATTATGTCCCATAGTGGCCCCTGCACACAGTATTATGCCCCATAGTAGCCCCTGCACACACTATTATGCCCCATAGTGGCCCCTACACACAGTATTATCCCCCATAGTGTCCCCTGCATACAGTATTATATCCCATAGTGACCCCTGCACACAGTATTATCCCCCATAGTGGCCCCTTCACACAGTATTATCCCCCATAGTGGCCCCTGCACACAGTATTATCCCCCATAGTGTCCCCTGCACACAGTATTATATCCCATAGTGTCCCCTGCACACAGTATTATATCCCATAGTGGCCCCTGCACACAGTATTATGCCCCATAGTAGCCCCTGCACACACTATTATGCCCCATAGTGGCCCCTACACACAGTATTATCCCCCATAGTGTCCCCTGCACACAGTATTATATCCCATAGTGGCCCCTGCACACAGTATTATCCCCCATAGTGTCCCCTGCACACAGTATTATATCCCATAGTGTCCCCTGCACACAGCATTATATCCCATAGTAGCCCCTGCACACACTATTATGCCCCATAGTGGCCCCTGCTACCCCAGTAGTAACTCCAGCCGGTAACGGCCTATTAAAAACTCCCCAAAAAACGCAGCAGTAGCCCTGTGGCACTCGCTACCTCTGTTACCCCGGTAGTTACGCCACTGCATATATATACAGTCCTATGAAAAAGTTTGGGCACCCCTATTAATCTTAATCATTTTTTGTTCTAAATATTTTGGTGTTTGCAACAGCCATTTCAGTTTGATATATCTAATAACTGATGGACACAGTAATATTTCAGGATTGAAATGAGGTTTATTGTACTAACAGAAAATGTGCAATATGCATTAAACCAAAATTTGACCGGTGCAAAAGTATGGGCACCCTTATCATTTTATTGATTTGAATTCCCCTAACTACTTTTTACTGACTTACTGAAGCACAAAATTGGTTTTGTAACCTCAGTGAGCTTTGAACTTCATAGCCAGATGTATCCAATCATAAGAAAAGGTATTTAAGGTGGCCAATTGCAAGTTGATCTCCTATTTGAATCTCCTCTGAAGAGTGGCATCATGGGCTACTCAAAACAACTCTCAAATGATCTGAAAACAAAGATTGTTCAACATAGTTGTTCAGGGGAAGGATACAAAAAGTTGTCTCAGAGATTTAACCTGTCAGTTTCCACTGTGAGGAACATAGTAAGGAAATGGAAGACCACAGGGACAGTTCTTGTTAAGCCCAGAAGTGGCAGGCCAAGAAAAATATCAGAAAGGCAGAGAAGAAGAATGGTGAGAACAGTCAAGGACAATCCACAGACCACCTCCAAAGAGCTGCAGCATCATCTTGCTGCAGATGGTGTCACTGTGCATCGGTCAACTATACAGCGCACTTTGCACAAATAGAAGCTGTATGGGAGAGTGATGAGAAAGAAGCCGTTTCTGCACGTACGCCACAAATAGAGTTGCCTGAGGTATGAAAAAGCACATTTGGACAAGGCAGCTTCATTTTGGAAACAAAAATTGAGTTGTTTGGTTATAAAAAAAAGGCGTTATGCATGGCGTCCAAAAAGAAACAGCATTCCAAGAAAAACACATGCTACCTACTGTAAAAATTGGTGGAGGTTCCATCATGCTTTGGGGCTGTGTGGCCAATGCCGGCATCGGGAATCTTGTTAAAGTTGAGGGTCGCATGGATTCCACTCAGTATCAGCAGATTCTTGAGAATAATGTTCAAGAATCAGTGACGAAGTTGAAGTTACGACGGGGATGGATATTTCAGCAAGACAATGATCCAAGACACCGCTCCAAATCCTCAGGCATTCATGCAGAGGAACAATTACAATGTTCTGGAATGGCCATCCCAGTCCCCAGACCTGAATATCATTGAACATCTGTGGGATGATTGGAAGCGGGCTGTCCATGCTCGGCGACCATCTAACTTAACTGAACTTGAATTGTTTGTCCAAAATACCTTTATCCAGGATCCAGGAACTGATTAAAAGCTACAGGAAGCGACTAGAGGCTGTTATCTTTGCAAAAGGAGGATGTACTAAATATTAATGTCACTTTTCTGTTGAGGTGTCCATACTTTTGCACCGGTCAAATTTTGGTTTAATGCATATTGCACATTTTCTGTTAGTACAATAAACCTCATTTCAATCCTGAAATATTACTGTGTCCATCAGTTATTAGATATATCAAACTGAAATGGCTGTTATAAACACCAAAATATTTAGAACTAAAAATGATTAAGATTAATAGGGGTGCCCAAACTTTTTCATAGGACTGTATACATATATATATACACACACACACCATGGTCTAATGTTTGCAGTCCTTAAGTAATTTAAAGGGAGTCCATCCCCAGAACTCAACATCTCGACCCATAGATAGATAGGTTAGGGTCATCTGAATCTAACAGTGTTTATCCATTGCAAATTGTTGCCTCTGATGCTGAAATATAGCTTTTTATGCCAATATGCAAATGAGCTCTTGGAAGCAATGAGTGTGTTGCTTTTGCTCCAAAGAGGAAAGCAGCAATGCCTTTGTTGCTCCAAAAAGCTATTTGATTCAGGTGACCCTAACCTATCTATCAGTGAGGTTAGGATGATATGTTGGGTTTTGGTGACAGACTCCCTTTAAAGAGAATCTCTCATATCCTCTGATATCTTTGGTATTATATTCCACTAGAAAACTGACTTCATTAGTTTTAACACCGATGTCTCTGCACTGTCAGAAGAGTGGGTGTTACAGCTCAGACTATGGAAGACTACCGTCAGGTGGGGGGGCATTCCTCACAGTCCAGTGATTATGCTAGGCTGTAAGGTCCGCCCTTCTGACAGTGGAGTGATATCAGTGCCGAAACTAACGGCACTAATATTTCTGGCACAGGAGTGCAATGCCTTTGACTCCAAGTCCATTCCATCCCTGTAACATCATTACATAAAGAAAGTTTATTAGGTCCAAAATTCCTCTCCAACCAATAATAGTGCTGTGTAATGGACAATAAAAGGAACAGAAACATAACTGATGAAACAATGCAGAGATAATCCTAATTTTATGAAAATGCAAATTAACTGGCAAGTGCATTGGGGGGGGGGGGCAGATTTGTCAGAGTTGCCTATAGACAGTTGCACATGGTTTGACTCTCCTCTGGAACTGACTGCCAATATTTCCTACTTAGCCACCATTGACATCACTATGCCTGAAGTTAAAGGGATTCTACCATTAAATCAATTTTTTCTAGGTAACACGTCAGAATAGCCTTTAGAAAGGCTATTCGTTTCCTACCTTTGGAAGTGCTCTCTGCAGTTCGTTCGAAATACCGCTTTTTACCGGTATGCTAATTAGTTCTCTCGCAGCAATGGGGGCGTCCCCCAGCGCAGGAGATGCGATGGGGGCGTCCCCATTGCTGCTCGAAAACCGACTCCAGCGCCGCCTCTATGTTCTTCTGTATCCTCGCCTTCCTTCTTCAGCTTGATGTAGGACGCCTGCGCAGTACGCTCTGTTTGGCGAACTTTGCCGAACGTACTGCACATGCCTGCGTCCATAGTGCCAACACCGCAATTTTGCGCATACGCAGTACGTTCCTCGAAGTCTTCGCCGAACAGAGCGTACTGTGCAGGCGTCCTACATCAAGCTGAAGAAGGAAGGAGAGGATACAGAAGAACATAGACTCGGCGCTGCAGTTGGTTTTCGAGCATCTCCTGCGCAGGGGGATGCCCCCATCGCTGCGAGAGAACTAATTAGCATACCGGTACAGACCGGTATTTCGAAAGAACGGCGCGGCGGAGAGCACTTCCAAAGGTAGGAGACGAATAGCCTTTCTAAAGGCTATTCCGACGTGTTACCTAGAAAAAATTGTTTTTTAATGGTAGAATCCCTTTAAGTGTGATAAATCAGGTACCGCCCATAGTGCTCATGCCACTTGATTTGCATATCCAAAAAAATCATTATCTCTGCATTGCTTCATTGGTTTGTGGTCACATAGTGATGTGTAGGGGTCTGTAATAGGAGCAGAAACATACCTATTATTGGTTTGGGAGGTAATTTTAGACCTAACAGACTCCCTTTAAATCTTGTGGTCCTGTAGCAATCGCACCAAATCTTTTAAGATCAAATTATTTACTACATCATCTTGTTCCTTGTATCTCTTATATCGTACTAGTAACATATGTAGAATCCATGCGTAGGGCCAATCCTGGAATATTATTTTACATAACATCATTACCCATTCGCCAAACAAGTACGGCGCTATCAGCTGGCGTGTAACGTCTCTATAGAAAATCACTGCACAATGGCTGCAGATCTACAAAGTTTTCTTTATTGAACTTTCAGACATTGAAGCCTCCAGTTGACAGCTTCACCTCTGCATAGTGATTTCTATTTTTTCTCAGTACATTGGAGTCGAGACTACTTTTTTTCCTTTGACAGAAAGGGAACAATAATCTGGATAAATCCTCAATGCACTGACCTGATCCGTGCTGAATTCCCATATAAATATAACCTGCCCTTTCTGCCAAAAGAGGTTGTAGAAAATCATTTTCAAACATAGAAAGTATTTTGTTAAAGGGAATCAGCGGAGATAGAGCCGGTCCGCCTGCGCTGGGAAATTCTTTTCTTATTTTCTTCGCTCTGTACATGAATTTATTTGCAGGTTTTTTTTTTCGGTGTAGCAGGATAAAATAATTTGGAACAATTTTACATAACATAACATTTACATATGTGTACATAACTTCTAATAATAGAACTTCTAATATGTTACCAATACCAGGCTTATCCTCAAATATCTGATCATCCACCACCAGTGCTGTAAATCTTGTGGGCCCCGGTGTAATCTTTTGTCCGGGCCCGCTAGCTCATCCCTACAGCAAATTCTTGAGAGTGATGGTTACGAGTGCTAAGAACTTTAATCTACCTTAGTGTGGTTAGGGTAATCTGTGTGTCTCCTTGGCTTATGGGCCAAATGGAAGCTGCAATCTCCATACTGATGCCAGTGCTTATGGGCCCCTAAAGCTGGGTTCCCACAGGGTTTTTCGGACCGGATTTTGACGCGGAATCCGCCTCAGAATCCAGCTCAAAAACCGCCTCCCATTGACTTCAATGGGAGCGGTTCACTTTCTTTTTCCGCGAGTGGTTTCTTCCCGCTCGCAGAAAAAAGAAGCGACCTGCCCTCTTGCCGCAGATCCCACGTGGAATCCGCTGCAGCGTCCGTGGCATGAACACTCCCTACAGACTAGGCCCATTCATTTGGGCCTAATCCGGAGTGGAATGCGGCGACTGGATGCCGGTGCACTGCCATTTTTTGGACTGGTTTCAGAATCCGGTCCAAAAAACCCTGTGTGAACCCGGCCTAAGGCTCCTGGGCCCTGGTGCAACTGCACCCTCTGCACAGCCTCAAGTTATGCCCCTGCCCACCATTCACTCCCCTTCCGATCAGCTGCTGCCATAACTATACAGTGGAAAGAGCCGAAAGCATCCATCCACTGTGTAGTAGCAATACTGGAGTACGGCAGTTCAGCTTCAGTACACACCTCTGGCAAAGCTATCATATAGTGAAAGATTATAACATATAGTGAAATGATGAGATGAGAGTTTTTCTCTCCTGGGTTTGGTGTTTATTCCACTGTAACAGTTCTGGCTGAGTGACATGGACATTATATTATATTTATTGGTGGTATTTATCCTTTTGTCTATCATTATAATGAGTCAAAAGATAAAGCTGCATGTAATTCTGGTTGTTATTCATCTGGGGCATAATTTACATTGAACACTAAAGCTACCTTAAAGGAAGCCTGTCTCCAGAAGCCTAGGTATCAAGGTAAGCAATACACATGCACCAAAATAATGTAAGAAATAATATGATTCATGTGACAAGGCTACAATCTTACATTGCTCCATGGTCCTGTTCTGATGCTTATGGTATACATCACCATGCATAGTCCCTATATAGTAATATGGCTACTCAGCTGCACCTCGTAACAACTACCTCTCAGTGGTCTCAGGCAAGGACTACATGGAGATGTTGGCCACAACTCCTGTTACGCAAACAAAGATTGCCCTTTTGCCCTACAACTCCTTCTTTAATGCAAGTGATTTGCAAACCCGAGGATGCTGCACCTGACAGCAGTCACAATATAACATTGCGATCTTTGGTAGCTCAATAGGCTATGTAGCCTTTTTTTCCCTACTGTTTCAGGGGTTGACTGGTAAACATTTTTGTAATATCCTTAATTAACCTATCTAACTTCCTTTCAATAACAAAGAGGCTGTAAAGTTTGCACTAGCAATGCTTTAAGTAGGCAAAGAATGTCTTGTACACAAGTACTCAATGCAGTATGTTACATGTAGGATATGACACAATAGCTGTATATCTTTTAATTTTTTTACCACCTGATGATGGTATAACATTGCATTAATGTAAGTGAATTGCAATAGGAGCAATTCCCCAATAGCTGCTGGTGAAGCCTGGGGGAGGGGCACAAAAGACAGTGCGCACTAAGCTGAACCCACCACTGCCCCTACCTGCTTGCCGGTCCTATCCTAAGCAATAGGCAACAACTGGTCGACGAGCCCTTCCTATATAAGTGACAACAGAGAACGCAGACAAGACAAACAACAACAAAGGGTGGTCAGCTAGCCAAGGTTCTGGTAACAGTTGAACAATGCAGTACAGCATCAACTCCAAGAGAGTAGTCAAAAGGGAAGTCAGAGGCCAGCAATACAATAGTAGCAGAAGAGGAGGTTAACAGGGACAAAGTCACACTATCCAGCAAGTCTATGAGGGCTGATCTCTAGTATATAGAAAGCCCAAGACCCGCTCTAGGTTTGATTGGAAGACTGGCTGTCAATCATACAGGGAAGGCTAGAACTAATTGATGGAAATAGGAAACAAGGTGCAGGAGATGGGTGCGGTGTAAATTCAATTACAGAGATTGATAGAGCAGTGTTCACACAGTGCAATGAAAAACACTAAGCAAGGAATCAAACTGAACTCGCCTCCAGCGCCTCAACGTGTGAGTGGAGAGTGGTGGTGCAGAGACTCGAACAGGCAGAGATGTTACAATTGACTTTTCTATGTGATATAGAAGTGGCGATACAGGCATTTGAATAGAACCCCCGTCCCTTTGGAAATAGCTACAGCTCTACATACTGGCAATAAAAATGTGTATGGATTTTCACTAGTAACAGTTCAGTTACGGGGTTGCCACTGAAAATGTTAAAGCCTGTTTTCCATTGAAAGGAAGTATGCTACAAAAATGTTCACCAAACAGTCCCCAACACAATAGCGGAAAATAATGCACTTACACTTTAACGTTATGGCTGGTTGATGTATGTTAACAGTCCTATAGGAACATCCTTATGGTATGAATGGCCAAATATCCCCAAAAATCTCTAAACAGCACTGTCTGTTACCAGGACTAATGTACTGTAATTCAATATATTCTTATGAGAATACAAGACGTTATTTTTCGGAAACTTAAATTAGTGCTGGGACTTTGGTCAACATTTTTTTCCTAGTATAGTGCTCACGGGGCAATGAGATCAATAAGTGTAAGTAGAAGAGATTAATTGTTTATTAGAGAAAAACTAATAACACTGAGTGATTGGAAATGCGATCGCACCGCCAAATGACCAAAGTTCAGACACATAACCTGACACAGTGTGGGAGGACAGACAGCGCAGAATGTTTCTTGGATGCTTATGAAATTTTTGATGTTTTTCTCGCATCTGTCAAAGAAGCTGGAATGTAATTAGAAAACACAAAAGCATAACAGCAATTACGCCACATAGTGTATAGAAATGTTTCGAGCAATGATGTGATGCCTCACATGCTTTGTGCATAGCTTCTTAGTCACAAAGGATGATCATTATCGCTGACATTTTGCAACCAGGATTACAGGACAAATGACAAATATGAAAATACAACACTGACAGTAATTTCCTAGGAACAAAACATGGCAGTCACCTTAATTCTCCTTTGTATACTTCTACGCAACTGATTTATTCATATCATTATGCATGGTTCTTACAAACGCTGTTCTTGTCCACCTCCTCCTTGCTGGCTTTGCTCCAACTTTGCTCATTCTGATGCTTTTCACAACCACATACAGAAACACCTTTAGGCCGGGGCCCCATGGGACGTAAACGCAGCGATTTGCCCGAAGCGGAGACGCGGCGTTGTACAGTGCAGGCAAAGTGGATGGGATTCATGCGAATCCCATCCCCACTTTGCGGAAAAGATCGCAGCGCGGACACGCATGTCAATTATATCTACGGAAACGCCGGCGGCTTTTCCCTAGATATAATGTTGAGAGAAAGTCCATAGAGAAAAGCTCTGTGAACTTTCTCTTAAAAGCGTTGCGGAAAGAACCGCAGTGCATTCACGCTGCGGTTCTTTCCACAGCGCTTTAGCACTGCGATTACGGCCCGTGGGGCCTTAGCCTTAGGGTAAGTTCACACAGGGTTTTTTGGTCAGGAATTTGAGGCCTCAAATCCTGACCAAAACGAAGGCTCCAATTGAAATCAATGGGAGCTGGTCAGGTCTTTTTTCCAGGAGTCGAAAAAAGAAGCGAGATGCTCATTCTTCAGGCCGATTCGCCTCGCGAATCGGCCTGAAGACACTTCCTTCTCCAGATTAGGCCCATTCATTGGGCCTAATCCTGAGCGGAGTGTGCGACTGGATGCCGGTGCAGTGCACCGGCATTCAGTCGCGGCTACCCGTTTTTTGATCCACAACCTGAGGCGGAGACACACAAGGAAACCAGCTCTCTGTTCTAAAATTGTATTTTAATTAGAGATGAGCGAACACGTTCCCATATAAATGAATGGAAGCACTTGGCACGCAGCCTTTGCCGGCGGCCGGCCGCTTAACCCCCCCGCGTGCCGGCCACTTCCATTCATTTCTATGGGAGCGTGCTGTGAGCGTGCTGTTCGGAACAGCTGTTCCGAACAGTGTTCGCTCATCTCCAATTTTAATTGAACTATTCACGTGACCGATTTTTTTGATAGTCCATTGTAACAGGATATCAAAAAATAGTACATTCCTAATTTTGTACAAATTTTGTCTGGATTTTCTCTGATAACAGCTCAGTTACAGGGTTGCCACTGAGATTTTTAAAGCCTGGTTTCTATTGATAGGAAGTTAGATAGGTTAAATTAAGTATATTACAAAGTGTTCACCAAACATCCCCTGTGATGATAAGAGAACCCCAGCTATGTATGTTGCTGTTATGTATTTTTCAATTATGTATTTTAAGACAATTTTCCTTATGTTGAGAAAAAAACGCCCTTCCTGACCTCAAATATGACAATAAATAAATCCTGGATCTATGATCCTTCTTTAGTAACTTAGTTTCCATAATTTGTAATATTATTGGGCTCTATTGTAATGTCCCGGTACTGCTAGTCCAATTTGCTCTACTAATCCTTGCAGACCGAGATAGCATGGACATTTTCATATAAGGTAAATATTTTCCTCCCCCTTCATTCCTTCTATATATTTCTATTCTTCCAGAGCCAGCACACAGGGGGTCTATTAATGCGCCATCTTGTGGATGTTTTTGTGAACTGCACCTGCCTATACTTTGCCATTGTAATTTGAGTTGTTACTGTAAAGGGAGTGTCCATTATGATTAGCTGACCTCCAGGACCAATCAGGCTCCCTTGACTGGCCTGGAGGGAGAGTTGAGTGACCACCCTCTCTAGAGGGGGCTGGGGATGTTTTTGGCTGATGTCTTTTGTGTGGGGCTACAAGGCTAAGACAGGATACAGCTAGCAGACTGAGCACATGGAGCACGGATGATGGCTGCCCACTATCAGGGTACACCAAGCAGAGATGCCTTCTCCTCTGTCCTCAAGGCCCTTCTCAGAGAGTGTTTTCCTCTGAGGCTCCAATCTTACAAGCGCTGAAGTTGATGGACTTGTCTTATCCATACATCTGGGACCTCACACGTATATCTCTATCCAAGTAAGTCCTTGGGACAAATCTATAGTTAAGAAACCCATAGCTAGTCTGGCAGAAATTGAGGGTCTCCCGCTGCCGAATTGTATCTCCTCTTCTATATACGTGTACCCAGTTTGTTGAGGACTAACCCCCTGGATACAGGCCATCTTTACAAGTATATACAAGTTAACTGCCAAGCAACTGCTATCCAAAGCATTCTGCCCCATCCTCTGCTAATTGGACACTACCTACAAAGATCGCTGTATTGTATGTGAAGAATTCCTCCATATGTACATTTGTATTACTTTGTCCTGCTAGTAAAAAGAAAAGCAACGATTACCCCCGAAGCCGGGTTGTCTGTTGTCATTGTCAGATATCACGCAGGGGAGGGTAGTCGGGGACATCAAAAGGGAGATTTGGTGCACATTCGGGACCCAGGGTCTCCCTGCAAGCCGGCCACATCGGACATATTACCGTGATACCAGCCCTGGCCCCTCCTGAGTGTTGCACTATTCTGATGACCAAGATGCAAAATGGCCTTAAAAAATAGACATTTTTCATGAACATTTGCACCTGTTTTCACACTTGAGTCTATCGAGGGATCTTTCAAAATGGACAAAAATAGGACTTTTTTTTTTTTTTTAAATGTAGATTGTGAGCCCCATATAGAGATCATAATGTACATTTTTCCCTAGCCGTATGTCTTTGGAGTATTGGAGGAAATCCACACAAATACAGGGAGAACATACAATCTCCTTGCATACATACTCCAGTGCTAACCACTGAACCACTGTGTTGCCCCAAAAAAGGACATTGTAAGGGAACTGCAATAGGAACAATTCCCCAGTAGCTGCTGGTGAACCCTGGGGGGAGGGGAACAATAGACAGAGAGCCCTAAGCTGAATTCCCCACACTGTCCCTTCCTGCTTGCTGGGCTTATCCTAAGCAATAGGTGGCAACTGGTCAACGGGCCCTTCCTACATAAGTGAGAACACAGAATGAAGACACGACAATAACAAAGGGAGGTTAACTAGCCAAGAGTCCAGTAACAGTCGAACAATGCAGTACAGAATCATAATCCAAGAGAATTGTCACCAGGGTAAGCCAGAGGTCAGTGGTAAGCAATACAATAGTAGCAGAAGAGGAGTTTAGCAGGGACAAAGTCACAGGACAGAATCTTGATAGCCAGCAAGCCAGTGACGGCCTGTCTCCTGTATATAGAAAGCCCCAGACACGCCCTAGACTTAATTGGAAGACAGTCTGTCAATCACACAGGCGAAACTAGAATTAACCATTTCATGAACAGAAGGAAACTGTCAGGATACGGAGTCGCCGCGGTCTCCTTGCTGCGCGGCGTCTCCCTGGGAGACGTGTTAGGAGTTCTATTGGGTGTGCTTAGGTCATTAAGGGTTAATCTTTTCCTTGCCTTCAGTCTCCATGCCATTAGCCATCAGGTGTGTTCTCTGCTGCTATTTAAACCCCACCCAGGCATGGATCCTTGCCAGCCATTCACTTTGGGTTTCCTGGTCCCCCTGCTCAGTCTGTTTCCCTGTCTGTTTGTATTCGGTCTGTTCCTTGGTTATTTACCCGGCTTGTATTTTTGACTATCCCTTGTCTTTTGATTTGGTACCTTTATTATATCTCCTGGCTCGACCTCTTGCTCGTCTGACCTCGCCTTCTCTTCTGTGTCTTGCTGGGACTTGTGGTCCTCCCTGGTTCCATGCTGTTTAGTCTTTTGTTTTGCATTGCAGTTACACTGTGCTTTCTGTTTAGGTGTGACCCCCGTGACTCCAGTCCCTAGCACTTTCAGGGCCTCCTCTCCACTTATCCTAGCCGCCGGATAGAAGCGAAAGGAGTCGTGGTAGGTGCACTTCAATTAGGAAGTGCATTGGTCTGCCTCATCTCAGATATTACAGCATAGTTATAGCTGCAGGGCCTGCGACCCCTTTTGTCATTAGTTGCACAGTGTTGCTTTCCCAGCTGTGTCACTTTGCACTGCCTGACCCTGACTCCAATCCTTACAGAAACAAGGTGCAGGTGATGGGTGTGGGGGAAATTCAATTACAAAGATAGAGCAGTGTTCACACAGTGCAACAAAAAACACTAAGTAACTAATTAAACTGAGCACGCCTCCTGCACCACAGTGTGCGAGCGGACGGTGGCGCAGAGACCCGATCAGGCAGACATGTACTATTTTTTGGTGTCCAATTAAAATGGACCATCAGAAAAATCGGTCAAATAGTTCAATTGAAATACAATTATTTTAATTATATTAAATAATAAATATTAAATTAAATAAATATTGCTAAAATGGAAGATCTTTATTTCCACACATTTTAGTCTTATTGCCCCTTTATATGGTCTAATGTCTGTGTATGACACATGAAAAGAAGAGTAATATCTGCTAAAGTCTATTTTTAAAGACAATGATCGCTGGGACCAATGAAAAAAGAAATGAGCTTCTTGAAGTTTAGCTTCTGTATTCCTTCAAGACTGAACAGAAAAACCAGCTTTCTTAGATGGATGTACTGTACTCGTGCGTTGGCTGAAGAAGGTTTTATATAATCGCTATTTAAAATGGAATCCGAACAAATGTATCCTTTCTGTTCTCGGTCATGGATTAAGATACCAACGGTAGGTGAGGAAATAAAGAGTATAAATCTTATTATTATATATATATATATATATATATATATATATATATATATATATATATTATAAGAATGGAAATAATCCAGTTGCATTTCCATTAATAATAATTATACCAACTTCTTATATTAAAATGTTAGTAATCCCTCAATATCTACATAGATATACGGTGTGTACTATTTATGTACTTATATGTATGTAAGTGTATAAATAGTTAGATGTGCCTGTATGTAGAGGAACTATGTATAAACTTCATCTTCTTTTCTGTTATCTCTATATGCAAAGTGTGTAAATAAATACAAATAAAGAAGTGAGATCGAAACCAGAACTCAGCGCAGACATTAGTAAGACACTGTTTTTTTCCCATAGCATAAGCTGAAGAGAACATTTGCATATGCAGCATCCCAGAGGGCTTCATGAGTTTGTATATTGTACCTCTGGGTTTTGTTGGTATGTCCCATCCTTTATATTATATGTTATTGTGTGCAGCTGTTTCTTTGTTATTCCCCCTTCACTGTTCAAAACTTTTTGCCTTGGTTCAGCCCTGGCCAATCACAGGTGGGGTTGTGTGAGACCTCTCTTTGCGGCGACCCTTGGACGAGAGTTCAGTTAGTTCCAGCCTAGACATTGTGCAGAGCAGAGGGCAGAGTGTTCGGTAAAGGCTAAATACTAGACGCCAAAAGGACCTTCTGACGTCACAAGGTCCCATGACCGGATAGGCGTGTCTTTAATTGTAAGCAGGACCTACCACTGTATCCTGTGTAGTGGAGCAACATGGAGACCTGCGAGGTGCAGGCTGTAGTGAGGGGGAAGATACAGTAGGTGGACTTCAGGGAGTAGTGTAGAGGGAGAGAGATGTAAGATTTGGGGGAGAGGTGTGGGCGCAGGGTGTAGTTTGGGGGGAGAGAATTGGGGTGCATGGTGTACTGTGGGGGAGAGATGTGGGGTACACGATTGACTGTGGGGGAGAGGTGGGGTGCATGGTGAACTGTGGGGGAGAGATGTGGGGTGCATGGTGAACTGTTAGGGAGAGATGTGGGGTGCATGGTGTACTGTGGGGGAGAGATGTGGGGTGCATGGTGAACTGTTGGGGAGAGATGTGGGGTGCTTGGTGAACTGTGGGGGTTGGATGTGGGGCGCATGGTGAACTGGGGGGGGGGAGTGTGGGGTGCTTGGTGAATTGGGGGGGGGGGAATTAGATCTGTGTTCCTTTAGGGGATGCCAAGCTATGGTTGATGCTTGGTGGATTTAGGGTAAGTTCACACGGGTTTCTTGGACAGGATTTTGAGGCCGTATCCGCCTCAAAATACTGAACAAAAAGACAGCTCCAATTGAAATCAATGGGAGCGGTTCAAAAATGAACGGACATGCTCATTCTTCAGGTGGAGTCACCTCACAACATCTGCCTGAAGACTCTGCCTCCTCCCGACTAGGCCCATTCATTTGGACCTAATCCGGAGTGGAGTGTTCAACTGGATGCTGGTGCACTGCACCGACATCCAATTGCGGCCTCCGCCTCAGGTTCTGGTCCAAAATACCCCATGTGAACCCAGCCTAAGGTTTGCATAAGAGGCACAAAGAAACTCCTCCATTGGCAGTGCAGAGGTGATTGACAATGTACTTTAGGTTAAAGCCCCACATAGGGGGCCACAGCTAAAAAGCCCTGCAGGGAAAACCTCTGTGGAAACACATTGCGATCTTCCCACAGCGCATTTCACATAAAATGTGCAGTTTTCCTCTGCGGACTTTCTACTTTAGTTATACTTATAGGGAGTCTGCCAGCGTTTCCATGTGCTGCAATGTACAAAAACTCTCCATGTATTTTTCTGATATTTGTGGATGGGATTCGCTAGACTCCTATCCACTTTGCAGGGCCTGTAAAATGCTGCGTTTTTTGCTGTGGTGTTTCTGCCACGTTAGGCTTCAGCCTTAAAAGACACATGGGGAGCTGTGGGAAACTTGTTTCAGGGCTCTGAGCTGTGGAGTGCTTAACCCTATGGGGGTGCACTAGAGAGATGTAGAACGCTTGTGAGGGGGTGCACAGGAAATATATGGATATTGGTGAAATGCTAGCATTGCGGGGGCAGGCTTATAGGAGCTACTTTGGAGAAAGCCAAAGTATAAAACAATGCTTGTTGGGACTAGGCAAGCCCTTTAAGGTTCATGGGGGATAGTAACAGTGTGGGGGGTAAACTGGAGGGACATGGAGGACAGTGCAGTGCTTGTTAGTAATGTGGGGTACACTCGAGGGATATGAGGGATAGCGGGATGCTTGTTAGTAATTTGGGGTACACTGGAGGGACATGGGGGGATAGTGTGGTGCTTGTTAGTAATTTGAGGTACACTGGAGGGATATGAGGGATAGTGCGGTGCTTGTTAGTAATGTGGGGTACACTGGAGGGACATGGGGGCTAGTAGGATGATTGTTAGTAATGTGGGGTACACTGGAGGGGTATGAGGGATAGCGGGATGCTTGTTAGTAATTTGAGGTACACTGGAGGGATATGAGGGATAGCGGGATGCTTGTTAGTAATGTGGGGTACACTGGAGGGACATGGGGGGATAGTGTGGTGCTTGTTAGTAATTTGAGGTACACTGGAGGGATATGAGGGATAGTGTGGTGCTTGTTAGTAATGTGGGGTACACTGGAGGGACATGGGGGCTAGTAGGATGATTGTTAGTAATGTGGGGTACACTGGAGGGGTATGAGGGATAGCGGGATGCTTGTTAGTAATGTGGGGTACACTGGAGGGACATGGGGGATAGTGTGGTGCTTGTTAATGTGGGATACACTGGAGGGATATGAGGGATAGCGGGATGCTTGTTAGTAATGTGGGGTACACTGGAGGAACTTAGGGGGATAGTGCGGTGCTTGTTAGTAATGTGGGGTACACTGGAGGGACATGGGGGATAGTGGGATATACCTGGATGTAGTTATAACTGCACTCATTAGTATCAGGTCTCCATTATACAATACTGTGAAGACCCAGTGGCTATGATGGCCGCCATCTTTAAAGGTCCAGCATGTACTATTACGGGTGTCAGGAAGGGGTACAATTATTTAAAGGGATCATATCATTCAAACACATTTTTTATGACTAACACATCGGAATAGCCTTAAAGGGATCCTATCATTTAAACACTTTTTTTTTCTAGCTGACCCGTCAGAATAGCCTTAAGAAAGGTCGTTCGGTAGAAATACCAGTTTTTACCGGTATGCAAATGAGTTCTTTCGCAGCACTGGGGGCGGGCCCCAGCGCTCAGACAGCACTTGGGGCATCCCAAATGCTGCCAGAGAACTCTCTCCAGCGATGCCTCCATCTTCAACAGCAACCGCCTCTTCTGCGTCTTCTCTGGGGTTACACTTCGGCGCCTGCGCAGTCTGTCTGCCATCGGGACGCAGGCAAGAGCCGAGTGCAAAGGCCGGCCGGCGACCATTTTTTTTTACGCTCCTGTTCTCCATACAACGACAGGAGTGTACTGTGCATGTGCGCGTAGTGGCCTCCAAAAAAATGGCCGCTGTCCGGCCTGTGCACTCGGCTCTTGCCTGCGTCCCGATGGCAGAGCAGACTGCGCAGGCGCTGGAGTGTGACCCCAGCTGGAAGAAGACGTAGAAGAGGTGGTTGCTGTTGAAGGAGGAGTCGCTAGAGAGAGTTCTCTGGCAGCATTGGGGACGCCCCCAGTGCTGTCTGAGTGCTGGGGCCCGCCCCCAGTGCTGTGAAAGAACTGATTTGCATACCAGTAAAAACCTGGTATTTCTACCAAACTGCGGGCCATAGACGATGGATAAAGGTAGAAGACAAATAGCCTTTCTTAAGGCTATTCCGACATGTCATCTAGAAAAAAAAGTGTTTAAATGACAGGATCCCTTTAAGAAAGGCTATTCGTCTCATACGTTTCGTTGTCTTCTCCGTGCCGCCGTTTGCCTGAAATCCTGTTTTTTTGTCGGTATGCAAATGAGTTCTCTTGCAGCACTAGGGGCGAGCCCCAGCGCTCAGACAGCTAATGCTGCAAGAGAACTCTCTGCAGCGCTGCCTCCATCTTCGTCAGCATCGTCCTCTTCACCATCTTTCGGCGCACGGTAGGTCAAAATTCAACGCATGCGCAAGTCGGCTCTGCCAGTGGGCCTCGGGCAGAGCCAACTTCACATGCGGGTGGCCCTTTTTTTTGTGGCTGCTTACATAAGCAGGCGCAGTAAGAACTCCATAGAACTACAGGAGTGTACTGCACCTGCTCACGTAAGTGGCCAC
Source organism: Leptodactylus fuscus (assembly GCF_031893055.1). Taxonomy (NCBI): domain Eukaryota; kingdom Metazoa; phylum Chordata; class Amphibia; order Anura; family Leptodactylidae; genus Leptodactylus; species Leptodactylus fuscus. The sequence goes on along the minus strand of NC_134267.1, from coordinate 31,313,824 downwards.
AAAAAAATGGCTGAGGTCCGCTGGCAAAGCCGACTTGTGCATGTGTTGAATTCTGACCCACCACGCGCCGAAAGAAGATGAAGAGGCCATTGCTGACGAAGATGGAGGCGATGCTGGAGAGAGTTCTCTCTCAGCATTGGGGACGCCCCCGGTGCTGTTTGAGCGCTGGGGCCCACTCCCAGTGCTGCGAGAGAACTAATTTGGATACAGACAAAAACCGGGATTTCAGGCGAACGGTGGCACGGAGAAGACAACGAAATGTAGGAGAAGAATAGCTTTTCTTAAGGCTATTCCGACGTGTTAGTAAAAAAAAAAAAAATGCGTTTGAATGATAGGATCCCTTTAAAAAGTGACCTCTGAGTTTGTTCATGTTTTGCTGTTATTTTGTTGTTTTTACTTTATGTATTTTTTTGCCCAAAAAATAAAATTTAATAAAAATAAGTGTAAATAGTGTTTTCTGAATGTCATAACTTTAATAGTAAGAAATCCACCAATTAGCTATAACTTACCCCACCCCCACCTGTTGTGTCACCAAAGCAACTCTGACCCATCAAGGCACAACAAGACCTCTGCATACAGTAGTGGAAGACCTAGAACATGATGGAGTAAGGTTATGTTCACACTACTGTTATGCACGTCCGTTACTGTTATCTGTCATAGGATGAGAGCAACAGACATAGATGGAGCCTCCTCGTCCTCCTGCGTCTGTTCCCATTGACTAGAATGTTAAAAAACCCCATTAAGGACGCCGTCTTCTGTCTCCTTTTTTCTGTCTCTTGTGTTTCTCACGTTATTTTTGTAAAGGAAGGAAAATGTCCGGTGCGTATAACTTATTCTTCAGTCAGAAATCTCAACATAAATGATGGAAGACGGAGGAGAGACGGGAGACGGAGGAGAGACGGGAGACGGAGGACAGACGGGAGACAGCGTCCATCATGTTGTTTACATTAGTGTTAACGGGAATGGTCACTGACTGTCTCTGTCCATTTGTCTGCTGCAGTTTATGTTCGTTGCTGACGGACATTAACAAGGGCAGCCTGAACCCGCCTAGGGCTGCTATTACATAGGTGTGTTTTTGATGAGAGTAGAAACAACAGCACATGCGCTAATGTGAATAAAGACCACGTGTAATGGCAACCTAAGGCCGGCTTCACATGGACACATTTGGTTGTCAGCAGTATAGTTGTTTATGATGCTTGGAGTTCGGCTTCCTCGCAGCTTCAGTGTCCCATACTGTAATGTCCGTGTGAAGCCGGCCTAAGGGTTACTAATATGTGAGGTGCCTGGAGGCAATAATTAAGTAACTCCACTATGGAGATCCTTATGAAAAAGTTTGCGCGCATATAGATGTGCGTGCATATAGATGTGCGCGCATATATATGTGCGCGCACACGTGTATATATATGCACACACACATATATATGCGCGCACATCTATATGCACGCACATCTATATATACACTCACCGGCCACTTTATTAGGTACACCATGCTAGTAATGGGTTGGACCCCCTTTTGCCTTCAGAACTGCCTCAATTCCTCGTGGCATAGATTCAACAAGGTGCTGGAAGCATTCCTCAGAGATTTTGGTCCATATTGACATGATGGCATCACACAGTTGCCGCAGATTTGTCGGCTGCACATCCATGATGCGAATCTCCCGTTCCACCACATCCCAAAGATGCTCTATTGGATTGAGATCTGGTGACTGTGGAGGCCATTGGAGTACAGTGAACTCATTGTCATGTTCAAGAAACCAGTCTGAGATGATTCCAGCTTTATGACATGGCATTGCATTATCCTGCTGAAAGTAGCCATCAGATGTTGGGTACATTGTGGTCATAAAGGGATGGACATGGTCAGCAACAATACTCAGGTAGGCTTTGGCGTTGCAACGATGCTCAATTGGTACCAAGGGGCCCAAAGAGTGCCAAGAAAATATTCCCCACACCATGACACCACCACCACCAGCCTGAACCGTTGATACAAGGCAGGATGGATCCATGCTTTCATGTTGTTGACGCCAAATTCTGACCCTACCATCCGAATGTCGCAGCAGAAATCGAGACTCATCAGACCAGGCAACGTTTTTCCAATCTTCAATTGTCCAATTTCAATGAGCTTGTGCAAATTGTAGCCTCAGTTTCCTGTTCTTAGCTGAAAGGAGTGGCACCCGGTGTGGTCTGCTGCTGTAGCCCATCTGCCTCAAAGTTCGACGTACTGTGCGTTCAGAGATGCTCTTCTGGCTACCTTGGTTGTAACGGGTGGCTATTTGAGTCACTGTTGCCTTTCTATCAGCTCGAACCAGTCTGGCCATTCTCCTCTGACCTCTGGCATCAACAACGCATTTCCGCCCACAGAACTGCCGCTCACTGGATGTTTTTTCTTTTTCGGACCATTCTCTGTAAACCCTAGAGATGGTTGTGCGTGAAAATCCCAGTAGATCAGCAGTTTCTGAAATACTCAGACCAGCCCTTCTGGCACCAACAACCATGCCACGTTCAAAGGCACTCAAATCACCTTTCTTCCCCATACTGATGCTCGGTTTGAACTGCAGGAGATTGTCTTGACCATGTCTACATGCCTAAATGCACTGAGTTGCCGCCATATGATTGGCTGATTAGAAATTAAGTGTTAACGAGCAGTTGGACAGGTGTACCTAATAAAGTGGCCGGTGAGTGTATATGCGCGCACATACATATGCGCCCCACCCTGTATATGCACGCGCATATACAGGGTTGGGTGCACATATATATGCGCGCACATATATATGCGCGCACATATATATGCGCGCACATATATATGCGCGCACATATATATGCGCGCACATATATATGCGCGCACATATATATGCGCCCCACCCTGTATATGCACGCGCATATACAGGGTTGGTTGCACATATATATGCTTGCACATATATATGCGCGCATATATATAAGCGCGCACATATATATGCGCCCCACCCTGTATATGCACGCGCATATACAGGGTTGGGTACACATATATATGCGCGCACATATATATGCGCGCACATATATATGCGCGCACATATATATGCGCGCACATATATATGCGCGCACATATATATGCGCGCACGTATATATGCGCCCCACCCTGTATATGCACGCGCATATACAGGGTTGGGTGCACATATATATGCGCGCACATATATATGCGCGCACATATATATGCGCGCACATATATATGCGCGCACATATATATGCGCGCACATATTTATACGCGCACATATATATACGCGCACATATATTTGAGACGCGCATATATATGAGACGCGCATATATATGCGCGCGCATATATATGCGCGCACATATATATGCGCGCACATATATATGCGCCCCACCCTGTATATGCACGCGCATATACAGGGTTGGGTGCACATATATATGCGCGCACATATATATGCGCGCACATATATATGCGCGCACATATATATGCGCCCCACCCTGTATATGCACGCGCATATACAGGGTTGGGTGCACATATATATGCGCGCACATATATATGCGCGCACATATATATGCGCGCACATATATATGCGCGCACATATATATGAGACGCGCATATATATGCACGCGCATATACAGGGTTGGGCGCACATATATATGCGCGCACATATATATGCGCGCACATATATATGCGCGCACATATATATGAGACGCGCATATATATGCACGCGCATATACAGGGTTGGGTGCACATATATATGCGCGCACATATATATGTGCGCACATATAAATGCGCCCCACCCTGTATATGCGCGTGCATATATATGCGCGTCTCATATATATGTGCGCGCATATATATATGCGCGCACATATATATGCGCGCACATATATATGCGCCCCACCCTGTATATGCGCGTGCATATATATGCGCGTCTCATATATATGTGCGCGCATATATATGTGCGCGCATATATATGTGCACCCAACCCATGCGCGTGCATATACAGGGTGGGGCGCATATATACGTGCGCGCATATATACGTGCGCGCATATATACGTGCGCGCATATATATGTGCGCGCATATATATGTGCACCCAACCCTATATATGCGCGCACATATATATGCGCGCACATATATATGCGCGCACATATATATGCGCGCACATATATATGCGCCCCACCCTGTATATGCACGCGCATATACAGGGTTGGGTGCACATATATATGCGCGCACATATATATGCGCGCACATATATATGCGCGCACACCAAAACCAAATAAAACCAAAACCAAAAAGAAACCAAAACCAAGAGCAAAAAGAAAACCAAAACCAAACAAAACAAAACCAAAAACCAAAACCAAACCAAAACCCAAAACCAAATCCCAAAACAAAACCAAAAGCAAAAACCAAAAACCAAAACCAAACAAAACCAAAAACCAAAAAGAAACCAAAACCAAGAGCAAAAAGAAACCAAAACCAAAAACCAAAACCAAACAAAACCAAAACAAAAAGAAACCAAAACCAAGAGCAAAAACCAAAAGCAAAAACCAAAACCAAACCAAACAAAACCAAAAACCAAAACCCAAAACCAAAACAAAACCCAAAACAAAAACAAAAACCAAAAGCAAAAACCAAAAACCAAAACCAAACAAAACCAAAAACCAAAACCAAACAAAACCAAAAACCAAAAAGAAACCAAAACCAAAAACCAAAAAGAAACCAAAAACCAAAACCAAACCAAAACAAACCAAAACCAAAAACCAAAAAGAAAACAAAAACAAAACCGAAAACCAAAAACAAACAAAACCAAAACTAAGAACCAAAAAGAACCCAAATCCAAAAAACAAAACAAAACCAAAAACCAAAACCAAAACAAAACCAAAACAAACCAAAACCAAAAAGAAACCAAAACAAACCAAATCCAAAAACCAAAACAAAACCAAAAACCAAATAGAAACCAAATCCAAAAACCAAAACAAAACCAAAACAAACCAAAAGCAAAAACCAAAACCAAACAAAACCAAAAAGAAACCAAAAGCAAAAACCAAAAAGAAACCAAAACCAAAACCTAAAAACCAAACAAAAGGAAACCAAAAACCATATATATGTGCATGTGTTTGTGTGTGTATATATATATATACACTCACCGGTCACTTTATTAGGTACACCTGTCCAACTGCTCGTTAACACTTAATTTCTAATCAGCCAATCACATGGCGGCAACTCAGTGCATTTAGGCATGTAGACATATATATGTGCGCGCATATATATGTGCGCGCATATATATGTGCGCGCATATATATGTGCGCGCATATATATGTGCGCGCATATATATGTGCGCGCATATATATGTGCGCGCATATATATGTGCGCGCATATATATGTGCGCGCATATATATGTGCACCCAACCCTGTATATGCGCGTGCATGTACAGGGTGGGGCGCATATATATGTGCGCGCATATATATGTGCGCGCATATATATGTGCGCGCATATATATGTGCGCGCATATATATGTGCGCGCATATATATGTGCGCGCATATATATGTGCGCGCATATATATGTGCGCGCATATATATGTGTACCCAACCCTGTATATGCGCGTGCATATACAGGGTGGGGCGTATATATATGTGCGCGCATATGTATGTGCGCGCATATGTATGTGCGCGCATATGTATGTGCGCGCATATGTATGTGCGCGCATATGTATGTGCGCGCATATGTATGTGCGCGCATATATATGTGTACCCAACCCTGTATATGCGCGTGCATATACAGGGTAGGGCGCATATATATGTGCGCGCATATATATGTGCGCGCATATATATGTGCGCGCATATATATGTGCGCGCATATATATGTGCGCGCATATATATGTGCGCGCATATATATGTGCGCGCATATATATGTGCGCGCATATATATGTGCGCGCATATATATGTGCGCGCATATATATGTGCGCGCATATATATGTGCGCGCATATATATGTGCGCGCATATATATGTGCGCGCATATATATGTGTACCCAACCCTGTATATGCGCGTGCATATACTGGGTGGGGCGCATATATATGTGCGCGCATATGTATGTGCGCGCATATGTATGTGCGCGCATATATATGTGCACCCAACCCTGTATATGCGCGTGCATATACAGGGTGGGGCGCATATATATGTGCGCGCATATACACTCACCGGCCACTTTATTAGGTACACCTGTCCAACTGCTCGTTAACACTTAATTTCTAATCAGCCAATCACATGGCGGCAACTCAGTGCATTTAAGCATGTAGACATGGTCAAGACAATCTCCTGCAGTTCAAACCGAGCATCAGTATGGGGAAGAAAGGTGATTTGAGTGCCTTTGAACGTGGCATGGTTGTTGGTGCCAGAAGGGCTGGTCTGAGTATTTCAGAAACTGCTGATCTACTGGGATTTTCACGCACAACCATCTCTAGGGTTTACAGAGAATGGTCCTAAAAAGAAAAAACATCCAGTGAGCGGCAGTTCTGTGGGCGGAAATGCGTTGTTGATGCCAGAGGTCAGAGGAGAATGGCCAGACTGGTTCGAGCTGATAGAAAGGCAACAGTGACTCAAATAGCCACCCGTTACAACCAAGGTAGCCAGAAGAGCATCTCTGAACGCACAGTACGTCGAACTTTGAGGCAGATGGGCTACAGCAGCAGAAGACCACACCGGGTGCCACTCCTTTCAGCTAAGAACAGGAAACTGAGGCTACAATTTGCACAAGCTCATTGAAATTGGACAATTGAAGATTGGAAAAACGTTGCCTGGTCTGATGAGTCTCGATTTCTGCTGCGACATTCGGATGGTAGGGTCAGAATTTGGCGTCAACAACATGAAAGCATGGATCCATCCTGCCTTGTATCAACGGTTCAGGCTGGTGGTGGTGGTGTCATGGTGTGGGGAATATTTTCTTGGCACTCTTTGGGCCCCTTGGTACCAATTGAGCATCGTTGCAACGCCAAAGCCTACCTGAGTATTGTTGCTGACCATGTCCATCCCTTTATGACCACAATGTACCCAACATCTGATGGCTACTTTCAGCAGGATAATGCAATGCCATGTCATAAAGCTGGAATCATCTCAGACTGGTTTCTTGAACATGACAATGAGTTCACTGTACTCCAATGGCCTCCACAGTCACCAGATCTCAATCCAATAGAGCATCTTTGGGATGTGGTGGAACGGGAGATTCGCATCATGGATGTGCAGCCGACAAATCTGCGGCAACTGTGTGATGCCATCATGTCAATATGGACCAAAATCTCTGAGGAATGCTTCCAGCACCTTGTTGTATCTATGCCACGAAGAATTGAGGCAGTTCTGAAGGCAAAAGGGGGTCCAACCCATTACTAGCATGGTGTACCTAATAAAGTGGCCGGTGAGTGTATATGTGCGCGCATATATATGTGCGCGCATATATATGTGCGCGCATATATATGTGCGCGCATATATATGTGCGCGCATATATATGTGCGCGCATATATATGTGCGCGCATATATATGTGCGCGCATATATATGTGCGCGCATATATATGTGCACCCAACCCTGTATATGCACGTGCATATACAGGGTGGGGCGCATATATATGTGCGCGCATATATATGTGCACCCAACCCTGTATATGCGCATGCATATACAGGGTGGGGCGCATATATATGTGCGCGCATATATATGTGCGCGCATATATATGTGCGCGCATATATATGTGCGCGCATATATATGTGCACCCAACCCTGTATATGCGCGTGCATATACAGGGTGGGGCGCATATATATGTGCGCGCATATATATGTGCGCGCATATATATGTGCGCGCATATATATGTGCGCGCATATATATGTGCGCGCATATATATGTGCGCGCATATATATGTGCGCGCATATATATGTGCGCGCATATATATGTGCACCCAACCCTGTATATGCGCGTGCATATACAGGGTGGGGCGCATATATATGTGCGCACATATATATGTCCAACCCATTACTAGCATGGTGTACCTAATAAAGTGGCCGGTGAGTGTATATGTGCGCGCATATATATGTGCGCGCATATATATGTGCGCGCATATATATGTGCGCGCATATATATGTGCGCGCATATATATGTGCGCGCATATATATGTGCGCGCATATATATGTGCGCGCATATATATGTGCGCGCATATATATGTGCGCGCATATATATGTGCGCGCATATATATGTGCACCCAACCCTGTATATGCGCATGCATATACAGGGTGGGGCGCATATATATGTGCGCGCATATATATGTGCGCGCATATATATGTGCGCGCATATATATGTGCACCCAACCCTGTATATGCGCGTGCATATACAGGGTGGGGCGCATATATATGTGCGCGCATATATATGTGCGCGCATATATATGTGCGCGCATATATATGTGCGCGCATATATATGTGCGCGCATATATATGTGCACCCAACCCTGTATATGCGCGTGCATATACAGGGTGGGGCGCATATATATGTGCGCGCATATATATGTGCGCGCATATATATGTGCACCCAACCCTGTATATGCGCGTGCATATACAGGGTGGGGCACATATATATGTGCGCGCATATATATGTGCGCGCATATATATGTGCGCGCAAATATATGTGCGCGCATATATATGTGCTCGCATATATATGTGCGCTCATATATATGTGCGCGCATATATATGTGCGCGCATATATATGTGCACCCAACCCTGTATATGCGCGTGCATATATATGCGCGTCTCATATATATGTGCGCGCATATATATGCGCGTCTCATATATATGTGCGCGCATATATATGCGCGTCTCATATATGTGCGCGTATATATATGTGCGCGCATATATATGTGCGCGCATATATATGTGCACCCAACCCTGTATATGCGCGTGCATATACAATGGTGGGGCGCATATATATGTGCGCGCATATATATGTGCGCGCATATATATGTGCGCGCATATATATGTGTACCCAACCCTTTATATGCGCGTGCATATACAATGGTGGGGCGCATATATATGTGCGCGCATATATATGTGCGCGCATATATATGTGCACCCAACCCTGTATATGCGCGTGCATATACAGGGTGGGGCACATATATATGTGCGCGCATATATATGTGCGCGCATATATATGTGCGCGCATATATATGTGAACCCAACCCTGTATATGCGCGTGCATATACAGGGTGGGGCGCATATATATGTGCGCGCATATATATGTGCGCGCATATATATGTGCGCGCATATATATGTGCGCGCATATATATGTGCGCGCATATATATGTGCGCGCATATATATGTGCGCGCATATATATGTGCGCGCATATATATGTGCTCCCAACCCTGTATATGCGCGTGCATATACAGGGTGGGGCACATATATATGTGCGCGCATATATATGTGCGCGCATATATATGTGCGCGCATATATATGTGCGCGCATATATATGTGCACCCAACCCTGTATATGCGTGTGCATATACAGGGTGGGGCGCATATATATGTGCGCGCATATATATGTGCGCGCATATATATGTGCGCGCATATATATGTGCGCGCATATATATGTGCGCGCATATATATGTGCGCGCATATATATGTGCGCGCATATATATGTGCACCCAACCCTGTATATGCGCGTGCATATACAGGGTGGGGCGCATATATATGTGCGCGCATATATATGTGCGCGCATATATATGTGCGCGCATATATATGTGCGCGCATATATATGTGCGCGCATATATATGTGCGCGCATATATATGTGCGCGCATATATATGTGCACCCAACCCTGTATATGCGCGTGCATATACAGGGTGGGGCGCATATATATGTGCGCGCATATATATGTGCGCGCATATATATGTGCGCGCATATATATGTGCGCGCATATATATGTGCGCGCATATATATGTGCGCGCATATATATGTGCGCGCATATATATGTGCGCGCATATATATGTGTACCCAACCCTGTATATGCGCGTGCATATACAGGGTGGGGCGCATATATATGTGCACGCATATATATGTGCGCGCATATATATGTGTGCGCATATATATGTGCACGCATATATATGTGCACCCAACCCTGTATATGCGCGTGCATATACAGGGTGGGGCGCATATATATGTGCACGCATATATATGTGCGCGCATATATATGTGCGCGCATATATATGTGCGCGCATATATATGTGCGCGCATATATATGTGCGCGCATATATATGTGTACCCAACCCTGTATATGCGCGTGCATATACAGGGTGGGGAGCATATATATGTGCGCGCATATATATGTGCGCGCATATATATGTGCGCGCATATATATGTGCACGCATATATATGTGCACCCAACCCTGTATATGCGCGTGCATATACAGGGTGGGGCGCATATATATGTGCGCGCATATATATGTGCGCGCATATATATGTGCGCGCATATATATGTGCGCGCATATATATGTGCGCGCATATATATGTGCGCGCATATATATGTGCGCGCATATATATGTGCACCCAACCCTGTATATGCGCGTGCATATACAGGGTGGGGCGCATATATATGTGCGCGCATATACTGTATATGTGCGCGCATATATATGTGCGCACATATATATGTGCGCGCATATATATGTGCGCGCATATATATGTGCGCGCATATATATGTGTACCCAACCCTGTATATGCGTGCACATATATATGAGACGCGCATATATATGCGCGCACATATATATGAGACGCGCATATATATGCGCGTGCATATACAGGGTGGGGCGCATATATATGTGCGCGCACATATATGTGCGCGCATATATATGTGCGCGCATATATATGTGCACCCAACCCTGTATATGCGCGTGCATATATATGCGCGTCTCATATATATGTGCGCGCATATATATGCGCGTCTCATATATATGTGCGCGCATATATATGCGCGTCTCATATATATGTGCGCGTATATATATGTGCGCGCATATATATGTGCGCGCATATATATGTGCACCCAACCCTGTATATGCGCGTGCATATGCAGGGTGGGGCGCATATAAATGTGCGCGCATATATATGTGCGCGCATATATATGTGCGCGCATATATATGTGCGCCCAACCCTGTATATGCGCGTGCATATATAGGGTGGGGCGCATATATATGTGCGCGCATATACTGTATATGTGCACGCATATATATATATATATGTGCACCCAACCCTGTATATGCGCGTGCATATACAGGGTGGGGCACATATATATGTGCGCGCACATATATATGTGCGCGCATATATATGTGCGCGCATATATATGTGCTCGCATATATATGTGCGCGCATATATATGTGCGCGCATATATATGTGCGCGCATATATATGTGCACCCAACCCTGTATATGCGCGTGCATATATATGCGCGTCTCATATATATGTGCGAGCATATATATGCGCGTCTCATATATATGTGCGCGCATATATATGCGCGTCTCATATATATGTGCGCGTATATATATGTGCGCGCATATATATGTGCACCCAACCCTGTATATGCGCGTGCATATACAGGGTGGGGCGCATATATATGTGCGCGCATATATATGTGCGCGCATATATATGTGCGCGCATATATATGTGCGCGCATATATATGTGTACCCAACCCTTTATATGCGCGTGCATATACAATGGTGGGGCGCATATATATGTGCGCGCATATATATGTGCGCGCATATATATGTGCGCGCATATATATGTGCGCGCATATATATGTGCGCCCAACCCTGTATATGCGCGTGCATATACAGGGTGGGGGGCATATATATGTGCGCGCATATATATGTGCGCGCATATATATGTGCGCGCATATATATGTGCGCGCATATATATGTGCGCGCATATATATGTGCGCGCATATATATGTGCGCGCATATATATGTGCGCGCATATATATGTGCGCGCATATATATGTGCACCCAACCCTGTATATGCGCGTGCATATACAGGGTGGGGCGCATATATATGTGCGCGCATATATATGTGCGCGCATATATATGTGCTCGCATATATATGTGCACCCAACCCTGTATATGCGCGTGCATATACAGGGTGGGGCACATATATATGTGCGCGCATATATATGTGCGCGCATATATATGTGCGCGCATATATATGTGAACCCAACCCTGTATATGCGCGTGCATATACAGGGTGGGGCGCATATATATGTGCGCGCATATATATGTGCGCGCATATATATGTGCGCGCATATATATGTGCGCGCATATATATGTGCGCGCATATATATGTGCGCGCATATATATGTGCGCGCATATATATGTGCGCGCATATATATGTGTACCCAACCCTGTATATGCGCGTGCATATACTGGGTGGGGCGCATATATATGTGCGCGCATATGTATGTGCGCGCATATGTATGTGCGCGCATATGTATGTGCGCGCATATGTATGTGCGCGCATATGTATGTGCGCGCATATGTATGTGCGCGCATATGTATGTGCGCGCATATATATGTGTACCCAACCCTGTATATGCGCGTGCATATACAGGGTGGGGCGCATATATATGTGCGCGCATATATATGTGCGCGCATATATATGTGCGCGCATATATATGTGCGCGCATATATATGTGCGCGCATATATATGTGCGCGCATATATATGTGCGCGCATATATATGTGCGCGCATATATATGTGTACCCAACCCTGTATATGCGCGTGCATATACTGGGTGGGGCGCATATATATGTGCGCGCATATGTATGTGCGCGCATATGTATGTGCGCGCATATATATGTGCACCCAACCCTGTATATGCGCGTGCATATACAGGGTGGGGCGCATATATATGTGCGCGCATATACACTCACCGGCCACTTTATTAGGTACACCTGTCCAACTGCTCGTTAACACTTAATTTCTAATCAGCCAATCACATGGCGGCAACTCAGTGCATTTAAGCATGTAGACATGGTCAAGACAATCTCCTGCAGTTCAAACCGAGCATCAGTATGGGGAAGAAAGGTGATTTGAGTGCCTTTGAACGTGGCATGGTTGTTGGTGCCAGAAGGGCTGGTCTGAGTATTTCAGAAACTGCTGATCTACTGGGATTTTCACGCACAACCATCTCTAGGGTTTACAGAGAATGGTCCTAAAAAGAAAAAACATCCAGTGAGCGGCAGTTCTGTGGGCGGAAATGCGTTGTTGATGCCAGAGGTCAGAGGAGAATGGCCAGACTGGTTCGAGCTGATAGAAAGGCAACAGTGACTCAAATAGCCACCCGTTACAACCAAGGTAGCCAGAAGAGCATCTCTGAACGCACAGTACGTCGAACTTTGAGGCAGATGGGCTACAGCAGCAGAAGACCACACCGGGTGCCACTCCTTTCAGCTAAGAACAGGAAACTGAGGCTACAATTTGCACAAGCTCATTGAAATTGGACAATTGAAGATTGGAAAAACGTTGCCTGGTCTGATGAGTCTCGATTTCTGCTGCGACATTCGGATGGTAGGGTCAGAATTTGGCGTCAACAACATGAAAGCATGGATCCATCCTGCCTTGTATCAACGGTTCAGGCTGGTGGTGGTGGTGTCATGGTGTGGGGAATATTTTCTTGGCACTCTTTGGGCCCCTTGGTACCAATTGAGCATCGTTGCAACGCCAAAGCCTACCTGAGTATTGTTGCTGACCATGTCCATCCCTTTATGACCACAATGTACCCAACATCTGATGGCTACTTTCAGCAGGATAATGCAATGCCATGTCATAAAGCTGGAATCATCTCAGACTGGTTTCTTGAACATGACAATGAGTTCACTGTACTCCAATGGCCTCCACAATCACCAGATCTCAATCCAATAGAGCATCTTTGGGATGTGGTGGAACGGGAGATTCGCATCATGGATGTGCAGCCGACAAATCTGCGGCAACTGTGTGATGCCATCATGTCAATATGGACCAAAATCTCTGAGGAATGCTTCCAGCACCTTGTTGTATCTATGCAACGAAGAATTGAGGCAGTTCTGAAGGCAAAAGGGGGTCCAACCCATTACTAGCATGGTGTACCTAATAAAGTGGCCGGTGAGTGTATATGTGCGCGCATATATATGTGCGCGCATATATATGTGCGCGCATATATATGTGCGCGCATATATATGTGCGCGCATATATATGTGCGCGCATATATATGTGCGCGCATATATATGTGCGCGCATATATATGTGCGCGCATATATATGTGCGCGCATATATATGTGCACCCAACCCTGTATATGCACGTGCATATACAGGGTGGGGCGCATATATATGTGCGCGCATATATATGTGCACCCAACCCTGTATATGCGCATGCATATACAGGGTGGGGCGCATATATATGTGCGCGCATATATATGTGCGCGCATATATATGTGCGCGCATATATATGTGCGCGCATATATATGTGCACCCAACCCTGTATATGCGCGTGCATATACAGGGTGGGGCGCATATATATGTGCGCGCATATATATGTGCGCGCATATATATGTGCGCGCATATATATGTGCGCGCATATATATGTGCGCGCATATATATGTGCGCGCATATATATGTGCGCGCATATATATGTGCGCGCATATATATGTGCACCCAACCCTGTATATGCGCGTGCATATACAGGGTGGGGCGCATATATATGTGCGCACATATATATGTCCAACCCATTACTAGCATGGTGTACCTAATTGTAACGGAGTAAAAGTATACGTCTTCCTCCGGATGGTCTTTTGAATCAACACGGACGCAAGAGGTCGGGAGACAACAGCAATTTATTGTAATCCACAAAGTTAGTAGCCGGCGGCGGTCACATCAACCGTAATAACAATAAGTCCACAGAAGTCACAATCCAATGATAACTTTGGGTTCTTGGTCCTGTAACTAAGTCCTGGCTCTCTGCAGAGCTGTGCACAGGCCGGCTAACACATACTAACTGCTAGCTATATCTATATACTAAACTGTTACTTCCTCTATCTGTGGGTGGGAAGGGCTGAGTCACAGATCCTTCCCCCCTCACCTATACCAAGGAGAGCAGACTCCCTGTCTCTTTTGAACAATGCACAGTCCAACATCTTCTTGGAGACACTGATCAGATTATCTCCACCCATTGTCCTCACTGGTCCTCACTAGTTAGAGGGATTTGCATACAATGTGCTAACACACTAGACCCGAATCAGCCAACTACACACTGATGTTTACAACAGGTTAGAGAATACATTCCACATGAAATATATATTACACATTGCCTATAGTATAGACTCTAACCATCCCGTGACAACCCCTCCCCCTCTCAAAACATGTGCATGACACAATTGGCCTACACAGGTAAATTGGGGAATGCACATCAGTCTCTATAGCTCATATGTCCTCCTGCCGGGATAACCCATCTGTGTTCTGGTGTTGGTTCCCTCGGCGGTGCTGAATGGTAAAGTTGTAGGGTTGAAGGGCTGGCATCTGTCAGAAAATCCGGTGGATCCATGTTGGCTTCTCCCTGAGCTTGGCTTCGGGTCACTGCTCCCACAAAGTGGCACTGTAGATTTCCAACATCGTTGCCTAACAGAACATCGGCCGGCAGCCCGCTCATCACACCAATTGTGCATCGTTTTGGTCCATAACCATAGTCGAGTTCCACGGTAGCTTTAGGAATACGTCTCCGAGTACCTCCTGCCAACTCGATAGAAATGCCAGGGCCCTCCTCTAGGGCCTCGGGTCGAACCACTCGGGGGTCCGCTACCGTTAGGAAAGCTCCCGAGTCCCGGAATCCAACAACTGTTCGGCCATCCAGTAGGACCTCCTGCAAGTGCTTCCGCTGAGGGTTTGCGGGATGTGTGGCAGAAGGCTGAATCCCATAGACCCCTGGAGGTGGAACAGATGGGTCATTCATGGAGTCATCTGGAAATGGGGCCAAACTTTCTGTCCTAGGGGTGGTTCCCAGGTAGTGAATAGGCCGGGATGCCACGGTGGCCCGTGCCCCCATGTTAACAGGGCAACTAGCTTGCAAATGTCCAGGCCGCCCGCACCCAAAACATCTGCGCTCTAGCATTCTTCCAGTAGGTCGTTGTCTAGGGACAGGGTTGTTCATAGCTGGAGGCCGATGGGCTGGGGCAGGGGTAGAGGGGGAATTGTAATCCTGAGGCCGGGCACGAAAGGTGGGTGGCTGGCTGAAGGGTGTCTGGCAGACTGTGGTAGTTTTCCGCTCCTCTGCAAACAACCTCTTCCACTGCGGCTTGATGGTCAGGCCCTCATCTGCAAGGGAAGCAGCTTGCTCCACTGTGGCTGGGTTCCGTTCCAGCACCCACTCACGGATCTCAGCGGGGCACTGGGAAAAGAACTGTTCCTTAAGTATGACTTGGAGGATCTTATCGACTGTGACAGCCTCCTCTCCTTCTAGCCAGCGCTTGCATGCTTGCTTCAACTTGTGGGCGAACATGTGGAAGGAGCTTCCCCCATTGTAAGACAAAGAGCGGAATTGAACTCGGTAGGTCTCTGGAGTGACTGCATAATACTTCTGCACCGCTCTTTTAATGGCCTCATAGTCCCGCTGATCACTAGGGTCCATGGCTCTGAGAGCTTCCGCAGCCCCATCTCGTAGGTGCCCCACCAGATACCGGACCCAATCCTTCTCTGGGACTTCCATCAGGTGGCACTGGTGTTCGAAGTCCTGAAAATATCCATCAACATCCCCAGCCGCTTCATCAAAGGTCTTGAAGTGTTTATGGGAGACATATGGTGGTTCTCTCACTGTTGGGCTGGGGGTCGGCGTTTGATTATAATTCCGCGTAGTTATCTCAGCCATTCGCATTTCATGCGCCATTCTTTCCTTTTCATGCGCCATTCTCTGTTCCTCCTTCTCCGTTTCCTGAGCCCTCTGTAATGCTCTACTCCTTTGCTCCGCAGTTGCTCCTAGCCCCAGCACTGCCAATTCCTCCTCATACAAAACAACCCATCTGCTCTTTTGGGTCTGTACCTGCCACTCCCGTATCTCTACTGTCTCCTGGGGGCAGCCCTCCTCATGGTCGCTTTGCAGGGTCATCTCCTCCAGTGCCTCGATCAGTTGATCTTTCGTTCTTCCCTGGTAACTCAGGTTTAGTTCCCGGGCCCTTACTTGTAGACTTGCCATAGTCCAGTTCCTGTATTCTGAGGTTGTGGCTCCATTAATCGCTGAGCTGCTGTAGTCCATCTCGCTGTCCGCTGTTGATCCCACCGCTGCCAACCAGTTGTAACGGAGCAAAAGTATACGTCTTCCTCCGGATGGTCTTTTGAATCAACACGGACGCAAGAGGTCGGGAGACAACAGCAATTTATTGTAATCCACAAAGTTAGTAGCCGGCGGCGGTCACATCAACCGTAATAACAATAAGTCCACAGAAGTCACAATCCAATGATAACTTTGGGTTCTTGGTCCTGTAACTAAGTCCTGGCTCTCTGCAGAGCTGTGCACAGGCCGGCTAACACATACTAACTGCTAGCTATATCTATATACTAAACTGTTACTTCCTCTATCTGTGGGTGGGAAGGGCTGAGTCACAGATCCTTCCCCCCTCACCTATACCAAGGAGAGCAGACTCCCTGTCTCTTTTGAACAATGCACAGTCCAACATCTTCTTGGAGACACTGATCAGATTATCTCCACCCATTGTCCTCACTGGTCCTCACTAGTTAGAGGGATTTGCATACAATGTGCTAACACACTAGACCCGAATCAGCCAACTACACACTGATGTTTACAACAGGTTAGAGAATACATTCCACATGAAATATATATTACATATTGTCACGGGATGGTTAGAGTCTATACTATAGGCAATGTGTAATATATATTTCATGTGGAATGTATTCTCTAACCTGTTATATACATCAATGTGTAGTTGGCTGATTAGGGTCTAGTGTGTTAGCACATTGTATGCAAATACCTCTAACTAGTGAGGACCAGTGAGGACAATGGGTGGAGATAATCTGATCAGTGTCTCCAAGAAGATGTTGGACGGTGCATTGTCCACAGGAGACAGGGAGTCTGCTCTCCTTGGTATAGGTGAGGGGGGAAGGATCTGTGACTCAGCCCTCCCCACCCACAGATAGAGGAAGTAACAGTCTTAGTATATAGTTGTAGCTAGCAGTTAGTATGTGTTAGCCGGCCTGTGCACAGCTCTGCAGAGAGCCAGAATTTAGTTACAGGACCAAGGAACCAAAGTTATCATTGGATTGTGACTTCTGTGGACTTATTGTTGTTACGGTTGATGTGACCGCCGCCGGCTACTAACTTTGTGGATTACAATAAATTGCTGTTGTCTCCTGACCTCTTGCGTCCGTGTTGATTCAAAAGACCATCCGGAGGAAGACGTATACCTTTGCTCCGTGACAACTGGTTGGCAGCGGTGGGATCAACAGCGGACAGCGAGATGGACTACAGCAGCTCAGCGATTAATGGAGCCACAACCTCAGAATACAGGAACTGGACTATGGCAAGTCTACAAGTAAGGGCCCGGGAACTAAACCTGAGTTACCAGGGAAGAACGAAAGAGCAACTGATCGAGGCACTGGAGGAGATGACCCTGCAAAGCGACCATGAGGAGGGCTGCCCCCAGGAGACAGTAGAGATACAGGAGTGGCAGGTACAGACCCAAAAGAGCAGATGGGTTGTTTTGTATGAGGAGGAATTGGCAGTGCTGGGGCTAGGAGCAACTGCAGAGCAAAGGAGTAGAGCATTACAGAGGGCTCAGGAAACGGAGAAGGAGGAACAGAGAATGGCGCATGAAAAGGAAAGAATGGCGCATGAAATGCGAATGGCTGAGATAACTATGAGGAATTATAATCAAACGTCGACCCCCAGCCCAACAGTGAGAGAACCACCATATGTCTCCCATAAACACTTCAAGACCTTTGATGAAGCGGCTGGGGATGTTGATGGATATTTTCAGGACTTCGAACACCAGTGCCACCTGATGGAAGTCCCAGAGAAGGATTGGGTCCGGTATCTGGTGGGGCACCTACGAGATGGGGCTGCGGAAGCTCTCAGAGCCATGGACCCTAGTGATCAGCGGGACTATGAGGCCATTAAAAGAGCGGTGCAGAAGTATTATGCAGTCACTCCAGAGACCTACCGAGTTCAGTTCCGCTCTTTGTCTTACAATGGGGGAAGCTCCTTCCACATGTTCGCCCACAAGTTGAAGCAAGCATGCAAGCGCTGGCTAGAAGGAGAGGAGGCTGTCACAGTCGATAAGATCCTCCAAGTCATACTTAAGGAACAGTTCTTTTCCCAGTGCCCCGCTGAGATCCGTGAGTGGGTGCTGGAACGGAACCCAGCCACAGTTGAGCAAGCTGCTTCCCTTGCAGATGAGGGCCTGACCATCAAGCCGCAGTGGAAGAGGTTGTTTGCAGAGGAGCGGAAAACTACCACAGTCCGCCAGACACCCTTCATCCAGCCACCCACCTTTCGTGCCCGGCCTCAGGATTACAATTCCCCCTCTACCTTTGCCCCAGCCCATCGGCCTCCAGCTATGAACAACCCTGTCCCTAGACAACGACCTACTGGAAGAATGCTAGAGCGCAGATGTTTTGGGTGCGGGCGGCCTGGACATTTGCAAGCTAGTTGCCCTGTTAACATGGGGGCACGGGCCACCGTGGCATCCCGGCCTATTCACTACCTGGGAACCACCCCTAGGACAGAAAGTTTGGCCCCATTTCCAGATGACCCCATGAATGACCCATCTGTTCCACCTCCAGGGGTCTATGGGATTCAGCCTTCTGCCACACATCCCGCAAACCTTCAGCGGAAGCACTTGCAGGAGGTCCTACTGGATGGTCGAACAGTTGTTGGATTCCGGGACTCGGGAGCTTTCCTAACGGTAGCGGACCCCCGAGTTGTGCGACCCGAGGCCCTAGAGGAGGGCCCTGGCATTTCTATCAAGTTGGCAGGGGGTACTCGGAGACGTATTCCTAAAGCTACCGTGGAACTTGACTATGGTTATGGACCAAAACGATGCACAATTGGTGTGATGAGCGGGCTGCCGGCTGATGTTCTGTTAGGCAACGATGTTGGAAATCTACAGTGCCACTTTGTAAGAGCAGTGACCCGAAGCCAAGCTCAGGGAGAAGCCAACATGGATCCACCGGATTTTCTGCCAGATGCCAGCCCTTCAACCCTACAACTTTACCATTCAGCACCGCCGAGGGAACCAACACCAGAACGCAGATGGGTTATCCCGGGCCGGAGGACATATGATCTATAGAGACTGATGTGCATTCCCCAATTTACCTGTGTAGGCCAATTGTGTCATGCACATGTTTTGAGAGGGGGAGGGGTTGTCACGGGATGGTTAGAGTCTATACTATAGGCAATGTGTAATATATATTTCATGTGGAATGTATTCTCTAACCTGTTGTAAACATCAGTGTGTAGTTGGCTGATTAGGGTCTAGTGTGTTAGCACATTGTATGCAAATACCTCTAACTAGTGAGGACCAGTGAGGACAATGGGTGGAGATAATCTGATCAGTGTCTCCAAGAAGATGTTGGACGGTGCATTGTCCACAGGAGACAGGGAGTCTGCTCTCCTTGGTATAGGTGAGGGGGGAAGGATCTGTGACTCAGCCCTCCCCACCCACAGATAGAGGAAGTAACAGTCTTAGTATATAGTTGTAGCTAGCAGTTAGTATGTGTTAGCCGGCCTGTGCACAGCTCTGCAGAGAGCCAGAATTTAGTTACAGGACCAAGGAACCAAAGTTATCATTGGATTGTGACTTCTGTGGACTTATTGTTGTTACGGTTGATGTGACCGCCGCCGGCTACTAACTTTGTGGATTACAATAAATTGCTGTTGTCTCCTGACCTCTTGCGTCCGTGTTGATTCAAAAGACCATCCGGAGGAAGACGTATACCTTTGCTCCGTGACACACATTGCCTATAGTATAGACTCTAACCATCCCGTGACACTAATAAAGTGGCCGGTGAGTGTATATGTGCGCGCATATATATGTGCGCGCATATATATGTGCGCGCATATATATGTGCGCGCATATATATGTGCGCGCATATATATGTGCGCGCATATATATGTGCGCGCATATATATGTGCACCCAACCCTGTATATGCGCGTGCATATACAGGGTGGGGCGCATATATATGTGCGCGCATATATATGTGCGCGCATATATATATGCGCGCATATATATGTGCGCGCATATATATGTGCACGCATATATATGTGCACCCAACCCTGTATATGCGCATGCATATACAGGGTGGGGCGCATATATATGTGCGCGCATATATATGTGCGTGCATATATATGTGTACCCAACCCTTTATATGCGCGTGCATATACAATGGTGGGGCGCATATATATGTGCGCGCATATATATGTGCGCGCATATATATGTGCGCGCATATATATGTGCGCGCATATATATGTGCGCGCATATATATGTGCGCGCATATATATGTGCGCCCAACCCTGTATATGCGCGTGCATATACAGGGTGGGGGGCATATATATGTGAGCGCATATATATGTGCGCGCATATATATGTGCGAGCATATATATGTGCGAGCATATATATGTGCGCGCATATATATGTGCGCGCATATATATGTGCGCGCATATATATGTGCGCGCATATATATGTGCGCGCATATATATGTGCACCCAACCCTGTATATGCGCGTGCATATACAGGGTGGGGCACATATATATGTGCGCGCATATATATGTGCGCGCATATATATGTGCGCGCATATATATGTGCGCGCATATATATGTGCACGCATATATATGTGCACCCAACCCTGTATATGCGTGTGCATATACAGGGTGGGGCGCATATATATGTGCGCGCATATATATGTGCGCGCATATATATGTGCGCGCATATATATGTGCGCGCATATATATGTGCGCGCATATATATGTGCGCGCATATATATGTGCGCGCATATATATGTGCGCGCATATATATGTGCACCCAACCCTGTATATGCGCGTGCATATACAGGGTGGGGCGCATATATATGTGCGCGCATATATATGTGCGCGCATATATATGTGCGCGCATATATATGTGCGCGCATATATATGTGCACCCAACCCTGTATATGCGCGTGCATATACAGGGTGGGGCGCATATATATGTGCGCGCATATATATGTGCGCGCATATATATGTGCACCCAACCCTGTATATGCGCGTGCATATACAGGGTGGGGCGCATATATATGTGCGCGCATATATATGTGCGCGCATATATATGTGCACCCAACCCTGTATATGCGCGTGCATATACAGGGTGGGGCACATATATATGTGCGCGCATATATATGTGCGCGCATATATATGTGCGTGCATATATATGTGCACCCAACCCTGTATATGCGCGTGCATATACAGGGTGGGGCACATATATATGTGCGCGCATATATATGTGCGCGCATATATATGTGCGCGCATATATATGTGCGCGCATATATATGTGAACCCAACCCTGTATATGCGCGTGCATATACAGGGTGGGGCGCATATATATGTGCGCGCATATATATGTGCGCGCATATATATGTGCTCGCATATATATGTGCGCGCATATATATGTGCGCGC
The DNA here is from genome assembly GCF_031893055.1 of Leptodactylus fuscus. NCBI lineage: Eukaryota > Metazoa > Chordata > Amphibia > Anura > Leptodactylidae > Leptodactylus > Leptodactylus fuscus. The sequence continues at coordinate 31,291,167 of NC_134267.1, read as the reverse complement.
ATATATATGTGCGCGCATATATATGTGCGCGCATATATATGTGCACCCAACCCTGTATATGCGCGTGCATATATATGCGCGTCTCATATATATGTGCGCGCATATATATGTGCGCGCATATATATGTGCACGCATATATATGTGCACCCAACCCTGTATATGCGCGTGCATATACAGGGTGGGGCGCATATATATGTGCGCGCATATATATGTGCGCGCATATATATGTGCGCGCATATATATGTGCGCGCATATATATGTGCGCGCATATATATGTGCGCGCATATATATGTGTACCCAACCCTGTATATGCGCGTGCATATACAGGGTGGGGCGCATATATATGTGCGCGCATATATATATGCGCGCATATATATGTGCGCGCATATATATGTGCACGCATATATATGTGCACCCAACCCTGTATATGCGCGTGCATATACAGGGTGGGGCGCATATATATGTGCGCGCATATATATGTGCGCGCATATATATGTGCGCGCATATATATGTGCGCGCATATATATGTGCGCGCATATATATGTGCGCGCATATATATGTGCACCCAACCCTGTATATGCGCGTGCATATACAGGGTGGGGCGCATATATATGTGCGCGCATATACTGTATATGTGCGCGCATATATATGTGCGCACATATATATGTGCGCGCATATATATGTGCGCGCATATATATGTGCGCGCATATATATGTGCGCGCATATATATGTGTACCCAACCCTGTATATGCGCGCACATATATATGAGACGCGCATATATATGCGCGCACATATATATGAGACGCGCATATATATGCGCGTGCATATACAGGGTGGGGCGCATATATATGTGCGCGCATATATATGTGCACGCATATATATGTGCGCGCATATATATGTGCACCCAACCCTGTATATGCGCGTGCATATATATGCGCGTCTCATATATATGTGCGCACATATATATGCGCGTCTCATATATATGTGCGCGCATATATATGCGCGTCTCATATATATGTGCGCGTATATATATGTGCGCGCATATATATGTGCGCGCATATATATGTGCACCCAACCCTGTATATGCGCGTGCATATGCAGGGTGGGGCGCATATAAATGTGCGCGCATATATATGTGCGCGCATATATATGTGCGCGCATATATATGTGCGCCCAACCCTGTATATGCGCGTGCATATATAGGGTGGGGCGCATATATATGTGCGCGCATATACTGTATATGTGCGCGCATATATATATATATGTGCACCCAACCCTGTATATGCGCGTGCATATACAGGGTGGGGCACATATATATGTGCGCGCATATATATGTGCGCGCATATATATGTGCGCGCATATATATGTGCTCGCATATATATGTGCGCGCATATATATGTGCGCGCATATATATGTGCGCGCATATATATGTGCGCGCATATATATGTGCACCCAACCCTGTATATGCGCGTGCATATATATGCGCGTCTCATATATATGTGCGCGCATATATATGCGCGTCTCATATATATGTGCGCGTATATATATGTGCGCGCATATATATGTGCACCCAACCCTGTATATGCGCGTGCATATACAGGGTGGGGCGCATATATATGTGCGCGCATATATATGTGCGCGCATATATATGTGCGCGCATATATATGTGCGCGCATATATATGTGCGCGCATATATATGTGCGCGCATATATATGTGCGCGCATATATATGTGCGCGCATATATATGTGTACCCAACCCTTTATATGCGCGTGCATATACAATGGTGGGGCGCATATATATGTGCGCGCATATATATGTGCGCGCATATATATGTGCGCGCATATATATGTGCGCCCAACCCTGTATATGCGCGTGCATATACAGGGTGGGGGGCATATATATGTGCGCGCATATATATGTGCGCGCATATATATGTGCGCGCATATATATGTGCGCGCATATATATGTGCGCGCATATATATGTGCACCCAACCCTGTATATGCGCGTGCATATACAGGGTGGGGCGCATATATATGTGCGCGCATATATATGTGCGCGCATATATATGTGCGCGCATATATATGTGCGCGCATATATATGTGCTCGCATATATATGTGCGCGCATATATATGTGCGCGCATATATATGTGCACGCATATATATGTGCACCCAACCCTGTATATGCGCGTGCATATATATGCGCGTCTCATATATATGTGCGCGCATATATATGCGCGTCTCATATATATGTGCGCGCATATATATGCGCGTCTCATATATGTGCGCGTATATATATGTGCGCGCATATATATGTGCGCGCATATATATGTGCACCCAACCCTGTATATGCGCGTGCATATACAGGGTGGGGCGCATATATATGTGCGCGCATATATATGTGCGCGCATATATATGTGCGCGCATATATATGTGCGCGCATATATATGTGCGCGCATATATATGTGTACCCAACCCTTTATATGCGCGTGCATATACAATGGTGGGGCGCATATATATGTGCGCGCATATATATGTGCGTGCATATATATGTGTACCCAACCCTTTATATGCGCGTGCATATACAATGGTGGGGCGCATATATATGTGCGCGCATATATATGTGCGCGCATATATATGTGCGCGCATATATATGTGCGCCCAACCCTGTATATGCGCGTGCATATACAGGGTGGGGGGCATATATATGTGCGAGCATATATATGTGCGAGCATATATATGTGCGCGCATATATATGTGCGCGCATATATATGTGCGCGCATATATATGTGCGCGCATATATATGTGCGCGCATATATATGTGCACCCAACCCTGTATATGCGCGTGCATATACAGGGTGGGGCGCATATATATGTGCGCGCATATATATGTGCGCGCATATATATGTGCGCGCATATATATGTGCACCCAACCCTGTATATGCGCGTGCATATACAGGGTGGGGCACATATATATGTGCGCGCATATATATGTGCGCGCATATATATGTGCGCGCATATATATGTCAACCCAACCCTGTATATGCGCGTGCATATATAGGGTGGGGCGCATATATATGTGCGCGCATATATATGTGCGCGCATATATATGTGCGCGCATATATATGTGCGCGCATATATATGTGCGCGCATATATATGTGCGCGCATATATATGTGTACCCAACCCTGTATATGCGCGTGCATATACAGGGTGGGGCGCATATATATGTGCACGCATATATATGTGCGCGCATATATATGTGTGCGCATATATATGTGCACGCATATATATGTGCACCCAACCCTGTATATGCGCGTGCATATACAGGGTGGGGCGCATATATATGTGCACGCATATATATGTGCGCGCATATATATGTGCGCGCATATATATGTGCGCGCATATATATGTGCGCGCATATATATGTGCGCGCATATATATGTGCGCGCATATATATGTGTACCCAACCCTGTATATGCGCGTGCATATACAGGGTGGGGCGCATATATATGTGCGCACATATATATGCGCACCCAGAACCCACACAGACAAGAAGAAACAGCCAAGACAGAATTGTCAACAAGAGTGGGAGACAACTGCTGAACATGTGCCGAAGCCTAGGACTGTACATAATAAACGGACGTACCACAGGCGATCCCAGAGGACGCTTCACACTAAACTCTCAAGTGGGCAACAGTGTGGTGGACTATGCCATTACAGACGCAGACCTGTCAGACATTGAAGACTTCACAATCGCACCTGACTCCCATCTATCAGACCACAACCAGATCCTACTATACATGAGAACCAGGAACAAAACACCCACACATGAGCCCCAACAGTCCGGCCTCTACAACTTACCAAGACATTTCAAATGGGCCAACCACCAGGCCATAGAATATACCAACGCAACCAACCGACCCGAAATCAAGACACTGCTCACAAACTTCCATACAAACACCTATCAGCCAGACCAACAGGGAGTCACCAGAGCTGTGAAGGATCTCAAGTACATCCTACAGACCACAGCAGAACTAGCAGGCCTGAAACGAACCAAATCCATAAGACAAACCAACAAACAGTCCCACAAATGGTTCGACAGCGACTGCAGAGCACTACGCCATACCCTAAGAACAGCCTCCAACCAAAAACACAGGGACCCCAACAACAAGGAGGTGAGGGAAGCCTACAACAATCTATGCAAGCAATACAAGGGCACCCTCAGAGAGAAGAAACAGAGATACCTCTCCCACAAAATCGAGCAACTAGAGGACTCCCTCCAGGACAGCTCATTCTGGGAGACCTGGCACCACATGGGCACAAAGCCCAAGAAAAACTCTCTCCACATCCAAAATGGCAATATCTGGCTCAACTACTTCAGAGGTCTCTACAAAAACATCCCAGAAGAAGAACTAACTCCAGAACAGCAACAGATAATCACCAAACTGAGGGACATGGAGAAAGTCATCAAAGACTTCCAGAACCCTCTGGACTCACCAATCACCATAAAAGATATACAGGAAAGAATTGTCCTGCTGAAAGGCAAAAAGGCCAGTGGCCCTGACGGCATCCTACCAGAGATGATGAAATACAGCCCTCCAGCAATACACGCGGCACTGGCAAAGCTATTCACCCTCGTGCTCAATGCTGGACACTTCCCCGAAGACTGGAACAAAGGGCTCATAACCCCCATCTACAAGAATGGGGACCAATATGACCCCAACAACTACAGAGGGATCTGCGTCAGCAGCACGCTGGGGAAACTGTTCAACAGCATCATCAATAACAGAATCCTCACCTTCCTCACACAACACGGGGTCCTCAGCAAGAGCCAAGCAGGGTTCATGCCAAACCACCGCACCACAGACCATATCTACACCCTGCACAGCCTCATCAAGACACACGTCCACAACACCAGAAGAGGCAAGATATTCGCCTGCTTCGTGGACTTTAAGAAGGCGTTCGACTCAGTATGGCACCCAGGCCTACTTCTAAAACTCCTAGAGAGTGGAATAGGAGGAAGAACGTACGACGTCATCAAGAGCTCCTACACCGGAAACCAGTGCAGTGTGAAGGTGAATGGGAAAAGGACCGCATACTTCCAACAGGCCCGAGGGGTCAGACAAGGCTGTAGCCTGAGCCCAACGCTCTTCAACATCTATATCAATGAACTGGCTACAGCCCTGGAGGCCTCACCAACCCCAGGCCTCACCCTGAACAATCGAGAGGTGAAGTTCCTGCTATACGCCGATGACCTCCTACTCCTGGCCCCCACCGAGAAAGACCTCCAAGAAAGCCTGTCAGTGCTGGAAAAATTCAGCACCACATGGGCCCTACACATCAACCAGAAGAAGACCAAAATCATGGTATTTCAGAAGAAGGGCCACAATAAAGCCTCCACCACCCCACAATTCACACTGAACGGCTCCACACTGGAGAAAACCAACAGCTACACCTACCTGGGGCTGGAGCTCAGCCAATCAGGAAGCTTCAAAGCAGCAATAGAAACCCTGAAAGCAAAAGCCTGCAGAACCTTCTACGCCACCAGAAGACAACTGTACCACCTCAAACCACCGGTGAGGGTCTGGCTGAAGATATTTGACGCAGTCATCACCCCGATCCTTCTCTATGGCAGTGAAGTTTGGGGCCCAGCCACCTACCCAGACCAGTCAAGGTGGGATTCCAGCCCAACAGAGAACTTCCACCTGGAGTTCTGCAAATACCTGCTCCATGTCCATCGCAACACCACCAACATAGCCTGCAGGGCAGAGCTAGGCAGACTCCCCCTATGGCTCACCATACAGAAGAGGGCGCTAGCTTTCCAGGCACACATCCAGGTGAGCAAGCCCGACTCCTACCACCACCAAGCATGGCTAAGCCACCTGAGCAAACCAGACATTCACCAACCAAACAGCAGCCAACCACCAAACCAAAAACACCAACAGATGATAACCAAGGCCGAAATAAAGGCGACCACAGAGGCAAACAGAGAGCGGTACATTGAAGAATGGAGAAATGAAATAAATAACTCCAAGAAACTCACCGTGTACCAATCCCTACAAAGGGACTACACCATGGCCACCTACCTGGAGAGAATACGCCACCCCAAGCACAGACAGACCCTGAGTCGGTACAGACTGAGCGCCCACAACCTAGAGATAGAGACGGGGCGATACAGGCAGACGTACAAGCCACGGGAGAAGAGACTGTGCCAGCACTGTGACCAGGGGGTCCTAGAAGACGAGACCCACTTCCTGCTACACTGCACCAAATACTCAGCTGTGAGGGCCGTCTACTACCAAAGACTCTCTGCCCACATCCCAGACTTCATATCTGCAGACGAGAAGAGGAAACTCTACATCCTACTGGGAGAAGAAGAGGCCACTGTGGAGATCGCTGCCCAATACGTGACCAGCTGTCACCAAACCAGAGGAAGATGAGACTCCATGGACTGTTATATTTATCCCAAAACACCCGCCCCACCCACCCCCACCTCCCCATATAGCAGCCACCAACGAAGAGGAAGACGAGACTCCACGGACTGTTATACCCCAAACAAACCGCCCTGCCCCACCCCACCTCCAACCCCCCCCATATAGCAGTCACCAACGAAGAGGAAGATGAGACTCCATGGACTGTTATAACCCAAACCCCCCCCCCCCCATACCCACCACCCACCCAACCCAACTCCCCCCCCCCACACACACACACTTTACTAGCTTTGGCAATGCCAAATACCTATTCGGACGTGCCAATAAAGCATTTTTTTTTTATTTGATGTGCACCCAACCCTGTATATGCGCGTGCATATACAGGGTGGGGCGCATATATATGTGCGCGCATATACTGTATATGTGCGCGCATATATATGTGCGCACATATATATGTGCGCGCATATATATGTGCGCGCATATATATGTGCGCGCATATATATGTGCGCGCATATATATGTGTACCCAACCCTGTATATGCGCGCACATATATATGAGACGCGCATATATATGCGCGCACATATATATGAGACGCGCATATATATGCGCGTGCATATACAGGGTGGGGCGCATATATATGTGCGCGCATATATATGTGCGCGCATATATATGTGCGCGCATATATATGTGCACCCAACCCTGTATATGAGCGTGCATATGCAGGGTGGGGCGCATATAAATGTGCGCGCATATATATGTGCGCGCATATATATGTGCGCGCATATATATGTGCGCCCAACCCTGTATATGCGCGTGCATATATAGGGTGGGGCGCATATATATGTGCGCGCATATACTGTATATGTGCGCGCATATATATATATATATATATATGTGCACCCAACCCTGTATATGCGCGTGCATATACAGGGTGGGGCACATATATATGTGCGCGCATATATATGTGCGCGCATATATATGTGCTCGCATATATATGTGCGCGCATATATATGTGCGCGCATATATATGTGCGCGCATATATATGTGCGCGCATATATATGTGCACCCAACCCTGTATATGCGCGTGCATATATATGCACGTCTCATATATATGTGCGCGCATATATATGCGCGTCTCATATATATGTGCGCGCATATATATGCGCGTCTCATATATATGTGCGCGTATATATATGTGCGCGCATATATATGTGCACCCAACCCTGTATATGCGCGTGCATATACAGGGTGGGGCGCATATATATGTGCGCGCATATATATGTGCGCGCATATATATGTGCGCCCAACCCTGTATATGCGCGTGCATATACAGGGTGGGGGGCATATATATGTGCGCGCATATATATGTGCGCGCATATATATGTGCGCGCATATATATGTGCGCGCATATATATGTGCGCGCATATATATGTGCGCGCATATATATGTGCACCCAACCCTGTATATGCGCGTGCATATACAGGGTGGGGCGCATATATATGTGCGCGCATATATATGTGCGCGCATATATATGTGCGCGCATATATATGTGCGCGCATATATATGTGCACCCAACCCTGTATATGCGCGTGCATATACAGGGTGGGGCACATATATATGTGCGCGCATATATATGTGCGCGCATATATATGTGCGCGCATATATATGTGAACCCAACCCTGTATATGCGCGTGCATATACAGGGTGGGGCGCATATATATGTGCGCGCATATATATGTGCGCGCATATATATGTGCGCGCATATATATGTGCGCGCATATATATGTGCGCGCATATATATGTGCACCCAACCCTGTATATGCGCGTGCATATACAGGGTGGGGCACATATATATGTGCGCGCATATATATGTGCGCGCAAATATATGTGCGCGCATATATATGTGCTCGCATATATATGTGCGCGCATATATATGTGTGCGCATATATATGTGCACGCATATATATGTGCACCCAACCCTGTATATGCGCGTGCATATATATGCGCGTCTCATATATATGTGCGCGCATATATATGCGCGTCTCATATATATGTGCGAGCATATATATGCGCGTCTCATATATGTGCGCGTATATATATGTGCGCGCATATATATGTGCGCGCATATATATGTGCACCCAACCCTGTATATGCGCGTGCATATACAGGGTGGGGCGCATATATATGTGCGCGCATATATATGTGCGCGCATATATATGTGCGCGCATATATATGTGCGCGCATATATATGTGCGCGCATATATATGTGCACCCAACCCTGTATATGCGCGTGCATATACAGGGTGGGGCGCATATATATGTGCGCGCATATATATGTGCGCGCATATATATGTGCACCCAACCCTGTATATGCGCGTGCATATACAGGGTGGGGCACATATATATGTGCGCGCATATATATGTGCGCACATATATATGTGCGCGCATATATATGTGAACCCAACCCTGTATATGCGCGTGCATATACAGGGTGGGGCGCATATATATGTGCGCGCATATATATGTGCGCGCATATATATGTGCACGCATATATATGTGCACGCATATATATGTGCACCCAACCCTGTATATGCGTGTGCATATACAGGGTGGGGCGCATATATATGTGCGCGCATATATATGTGCGCGCATATATATGTGCGCGCATATATATGTGCGCGCATATATATGTGCACCCAACCCTGTATATGCGCGTGCATATACAGGGTGGGGCGCATATATATGTGCGCGCATATATATGTGCGCGCATATATATGTGCGCGCATATATATGTGCGCGTATATATATGTGCGCGCATATATATGTGCGCGCATATATATGTGCACCCAACCCTGTATATGCGCGTGCATATACAGGGTGGGGCGCATATATATGTGCGCGCATATATATGTGCGCGCATATATATGTGCACCCAACCCTGTATATGCGCGTGCATATACAGGGTGGGGCACATATATATGTGCGCGCATATATATGTGCGCGCATATATATGTGCGTGCATATATATGTGCACCCAACCCTGTATATGCGCGTGCATATACAGGGTGGGGCACATATATATGTGCGCGCATATATATGTGCGCGCATATATATGTGCGCGCATATATATGTGCGTGCATATATATGTGAACCCAACCCTGTATATGCGCGTGCATATACAGGGTGGGGCGCATATATATGTGCGCGCATATATATGTGCGCGCATATATATGTGCGCGCATATATATGTGCGCGCATATATATGTGCGCGCATATATATGTGCGCGCATATATATGTGCGCCCATATATATGTGCGCCCATATATATGTGCACCCAACCCTGTATATGCGCGTGCATATATATGCACGTCTCATATATATGTACGCGCATATATATGTGCGCGCATATATATGTGCACGCATATATATGTGCACCCAACCCTGTATATGCGCGTGCATATACAGGGTGGGGCGCATATATATGTGCGCGCATATATATGTGCGCGCATATATATGTGTACCCAACCCTGTATATGCGCGTGCATATACAGGGTGCGGCGCATATATATGTGCACGCATATATATGTGCGCGCATATATATGTGCGCGCATATATATGTGCACGCATATATATGTGCACCCAACCCTGTATATGCGCGTGCATATACAGGGTGGGGCGCATATATATGTGCGCGCATATATATGTGCGCGCATATATATGTGCGCGCATATATATGTGCGCGCATATATATGTGTACCCAACCCTGTATATGCGCGTGCATATACAGGGTGGGGCGCATATATATGTGCGCGCATATATATGTGCGCGCATATATATGTGCACGCATATATATGTGCACCCAACCCTGTATATGCGCGTGCATATACAGGGTGGGGCGCATGTATATGTGCGCGCATATATATGTGCGCGCATATATATGTGCGCGCATATATATGTGCGCGCATATATATGTGCACCACAACCTGTATATGCGCGTGCATATACAGGGTGGGGCGCATATATATGTGCGCGCATATACTGTATATGTGCGCGCATATATATGTGCGCACATATATATGTGCGCGCATATATATGTGCGCGCATATATATGTGCGCGCATATATATGTGCGCGCATATATATGTGCGCGCATATATATGTGTACCCAACCCTGTATATGCGCGCACATATATATGAGACGCGCATATATATGCGCGCACATATATATGAGACGCGCATATATATGCGCGTGCATATACAGGGTGGGGCGCATATATATGTGCGCGCATATATATGTGCGCGCATATATATGTGCACCCAACCCTGTATATGCGCGTGCATATATATGCGCGTCTCATATATATGTGCGCGCATATATATGCGCGTCTCATATATATGTGCGCGCATATATATGCGCGTCTCATATATATGTGCGCGTATATATATGTGCGCGCATATATATGTGCGCGCATATATATGTGCACCCAACCCTGTATATGCGCGTGCATATACAGGGTGGGGCGCATATAAATGTGCGCGCATATATATGTGCGCGCATATATATGTGCGCGCATATATATGTGCACCCAACCCTGTATATGCGCGTGCATATACAGGGTGGGGCACATATATATGTGCGCGCATATATATGTGCGCGCATATATATGTGCGCGCAAATATATGTGCGCGCATATATATGTGCTCGCATATATATGTGCGCGCATATATATGTGCGCGCATATATATGTGCACGCATATATATGTGCACCCAACCCTGTATATGCGCGTGCATATATATGCGCGTCTCATATATATGTGCGCGCATATATATGCGCGTCTCATATATATGTGCGCGCATATATATGCGCGTCTCATATATGTGCGCGTATATATATGTGCGCGCATATATATGTGCGCGCATATATATGTGCACCCAACCCTGTATATGCGCGTGCATATACAGGGTGGGGCGCATATATATGTGCGCGCATATATATGTGCGCGCATATATATGTGCGCGCATATATATGTGCGCGCATATATATGTGCGCGCATATATATGTGCACCCAAACCTGTATATGCGCGTGCATATACAGGGTGGGGCGCATATATATGTGCGCGCATATATATGTGCGCGCATATATATGTGCACCCAACCCTGTATATGCGCGTGCATATACAGGGTGGGGCACATATATATGTGCGCGCATATATATGTGCGCGCATATATATGTGCGCGCATATATATGTGAACCCAACCCTGTATATGCGCGTGCATATACAGGGTGGGGCGCATATATATGTGCGCGCATATATATGTGCGCGCATATATATGTGCGCGCATATATATGTGCGCGCATATATATGTGCGCGCATATATATGTGCACCCAACCCTGTATATGCGCGTGCATATACAGGGTGGGGCACATATATATGTGCGCGCATATATATGTGCGCGCATATATATGTGCGCGCATATATATGTGCGCGCATATATATGTGCGCGCATATATATGTGCACCCAACCCTGTATATGCGCGTGCATATATATGCGCGTCTCATATATATGTGCGCGCATATATATGCGCGTCTCATATATATGTGCGCGCATATATATGTGCGCGCATATATATGTGCGCGCATATATATGTGCACCCAACCCTGTATATGCGCGTGCATATACAGGGTGGGGCGCATATATGTGCGCGCATATATATGTGCGCGCATATATATGTGCACGCATATATATGTGCACCCAACCCTGTATATGCGCGTGCATATACAGGGTGGGGCGCATATATATGTGCGCGCATATATATGTGCGCGCATATATATGTGCGCGCATATATATGTGCGCGCATATATATGTGCACCCAACCCTGTATATGCGCGTGCATATACAGGGTGGGGCGCATATATATGTGCGCGCATATATATGTGAGCGCATATATATGTGCACCCAACCCTGTATATGCGCGTGCAGATACAGGGTGGGGCACATATATACGTGCGCGCATATATATGTGCGCGCATATATATGTGCGCGCATATATATGTGCGCGCATATATATGTGCACCCAACCCTGTATATGCACGTGCATATATATGCGCGTCTCATATATATGTGCGCGCATATATATGTGCGCGCATATATATGTGCACGCATATATATGTGCACCCAACCCTGTATATGCGCGTGCATATACAGGGTGGGGCGCATATATATGTGCGCGCATATATATGTGCGCGCATATATATGTGCGCGCATATATATGTGTACCCAACCCTGTATATGCGCGTGCATATACAGGGTGGGGCGCATATATATGTGCGCGCATATATATGTGCGCGCATATATATGTGCGCGCATATATATGTGCACGCATATATATGTGCACCCAACCCTGTATATGCGCGTGCATATACAGGGTGGGGCGCATATATATGTGCGCGCATATATATGTGCGCGCATATATATGTGCGCGCATATATATGTGCGCGCATATATATGTGCGCGCATATATATGTGTACCCAACCCTGTATATGCGCGTGCATATACAGGGTGGGGCGCATATATATGTGCGCGCATATATATGTGCGCGCATATATATGTGCACGCATATATATGTGCACCCAACCCTGTATATGCGCGTGCATATACAGGGTGGGGCGCATATATATGTGCGCGCATATATATGTGCGCGCATATATATGTGCGCGCATATATATGTGCGCGCATATATATGTGCGCGCATATATATGTGCGCGCATATATATGTGTACCCAACCCTGTATATGCGCGTGCATATACAGGGTGGGGCGCATATATATGTGCGCGCATATATATGTGCGCGCATATATATGTGCGCGCATATATATATGCGCCCCACCCTGTATATGCACGCGCATATACAGGGTTGGGTACACATATATATGCGCCCCACCCTATATATGCACGCGCATATACAGGGTTGGGCGCACATATATATGCGCGCACATATATATGCGCGCACATATATATGCGCGCACATTTATATGCGCCCCACCCTGTATATGCACGCGCATATATATGCGCGTCTCATATATATGCGCGCACATATATATGCGCGCACATATATATGCGCGCACATACAGTCCTATGAAAAAGTTTGGGCACCCCTATTAATCTTAATCATTTTTAGTTCTAAATATTTTGGTGTTTGCAACAGCCATTTCAGTTTGATATATCTAATAACTGATGGACACAGTAATATTTCAGGATTGAAATGAGGTTTATTGTACTAACAGAAAATGCGCAATATGCATTAAACCAAAATTTGACCGGTGCAAAAATATGGGCACCTCAACAGAAAAGTGACATTAATATTTAGTAGATCCTCCTTTTGCAAAGATAACAGCCTCTAGTCGCTTCCTGTAGCTTTTAATCAGTTCCTGGATCCTGGATGAAGGTATTTTGGACCATTTCTTTCTACAAAACAATTCAAGTTCAGTTAAGTTTGATGGTCGCCGAGCATGGACAGCCCGCTCTCAAATGATCTGAAAACAAAGATTGTTCAACATAGTTGTTCAGGGGAAGGATACAAAACGTTGTCTCAGAGATTTAACCTGTCAGTTTCCACTGTGAGGAACATAGTAAGGAAATGGAAGACCACAGGGACAGTTCTTGTTAAGCCCAGAAGTGGCAGGCCAAGAAAAATATCAGAAAGGCAGAGAAGAAGAATGGTGAGAACAGTCAAGGACAATCCACAGACCACCTCCAAAGAGCTGCAGCATCATCTTGCTGCAGATGGTGTCACTGTGCATCGGTCAACTATACAGCACACTTTGCACAAATAGAAGCTGTATGGGAGAGTGATGAGAAAGAAGCCGTTTCTGCACGTACGCCACAAATAGAGTTGCCTGAGGTATGAAAAAGCACATTTGGACAAGGCAGCTTCATTTTGGAAACAAAAATTGAGTTGTTTGGTTATAAAAAAAAGGCGTTATTCATGGCGTCCAAAAAGAAACAGCATTCCAAGAAAAACACATGCTACCCACTGTAAAATTTGGTGGAGGTTCCATCATGCTTTGGGGCTGTGTGGCCAATGCCGGCATCGGGAATCTTGTTAAAGTTGAGAGTCGCATGGATTCCACTCAGTATCAGCAGATTCTTGAGAATAATGTTCAAGAATCAGTGACGAAGTTGAAGTTACGCCGGGGATGGATATTTCAGCAAGACAATGATCCAAAACACCGCTCCAAATCCTCAGGCATTCATGCAGAGGAACAATTACAATGTTCTGGAATGGCCATCCCAGTCCCCAGACCTGAATATCATTGAACATCTGTGGGATGATTTGAAGCGGGCTGTCCATGCTCGGCGACCATCTAACTTAACTGAACTTGAATTGTTTGTCCAAAATACCTTTATCCAGGATCCAGGAACTGATTAAAAGCTACAGGAAGCGACTAGAGGCTGTTATCTTTGCAAAAGGAGGATCTACTAAATATTAATGTCACTTTTCTGTTGAGGTGCCCATACTTTTGCACCGGTCAAATTTTGGTTTAATGCATATTGCACATTTTCTGTTAGTACAATAAACCTCATTTCAATCCTGAAATATTACTGTGTCCATCAGTTATTAGATATATCAAACTGAAATGGCTGTTGCAAATACCAAAATATTTAGAACTAAAAATGATTAATATTAATAGGGGTGCCCAAACTTTTT
The DNA here is from genome assembly GCF_031893055.1 of Leptodactylus fuscus. NCBI lineage: Eukaryota > Metazoa > Chordata > Amphibia > Anura > Leptodactylidae > Leptodactylus > Leptodactylus fuscus. The sequence goes on along the minus strand of NC_134267.1, from coordinate 31,276,022 downwards.
CATAGGACTGTATATATGCGCGCACATATATATGCGCCCCACCCTGTATATGCACGCGCATATACAGGGTTGGGTGCACATATATATGCGTGCACATATATATGCGCGCACATATATATGCGCGCACATATATATGCGCGCACATATATATGCGCGCACATATATATGCGCGCACATATATATGCGCCCCACCCTGTATATGCACGCGCATATACAGGGTTGGGTACACATATATATGCGCGCACATATATATGCGCGCACATATATATGCGCGCACATTTATATGCGCCCCACCCTGTATATGCACGCGCATATATATGCGCGTCTCATATATATGTGCGCGCATATATATGGGTTGGGCGCACATATATATGCGCGCACATATATATGCGCGCACATATATATGCGCGCACATTTATATGCGCCCCACCCTGTATATGCACGCGCATATATATGCGCGTCTCATATATATGCGCGCACATATATATGCGCGCACATATATATGCGCGCACATATATATGCGCGCACATATATATGCGCGCACATATATATGCGCCCCACCCTGTATATGCACGCGCATATACAGGGTTGGGTGCACATATATATGCGTGCACATATATATGCGCGCACATATATATGCGCGCACATATATATGCGTGCACATATATATGCGCCCCACCCTGTATATGCACATATATATGCGTGCACATATATATGCGCGCACATATATATGCGCGCACATATATATGAGACGCGCATATATATGCGTGAACATATATATGAGACGCGCATATATATGCACGCGCATATACAGGGTTGGGTGCACATATATATGCGCGCACATATATATGCGTGCACATATATATGCGCGCACATATATATGCGAGCACATATATATGCGCGCACATATATATGCGCTGTAACGGAGCAAAGGTATACGTCTTCCTCCGGATGGTCTTTTGAATCAACACGGACGCAAGAGGTCGGGAGACAACAGCAATTTATTGTAATCCACAAAGTTAGTAGCCGGCGGCGGTCACATCAACCGTAATAACAATAAGTCCACAGAAGTCACAATCCAATGATAACTTTGGTTCCTTGGTCCTGTAACTAAGTCCTGGCTCTCTGCAGAGCTGTGCACAGGCCGGCTAACACATACTAACTGCTAGCTACAACTATATACTAAACTGTTACTTCCTATACCTGGGGGTGGGAAGGGCTGAGCCACAGATCCTTCCCCCCTCACCTATGCCAAGGAGAGCAGACTCCCTGTCTCTTTTGAACAATGCACAGTCCAACATCTTCTTGGAGACACGGATCAGATTATCTCCACCCATTGTCCTCACTGGTCCTCACTAGTTAGAGGTATTTGCATACAATGTGCTAACACACTAGACCCGAATCAGCCAACTACACATTGATGTATATAACAGGTTAGAGAATACATTCCACATGAAATATATATTACACATTGCCTATAGTATAGACTCTAACCATCCCGTGACAACCCCTCCCCCTCTCAAAACATGTGCATGACACAATTGGCCTACACAGGTAAATTGGGGAATGCACATCAGTCTCTATAGCTCATATTTCCTCCTGCCGGGATAACCCATCTGCGTTCTGGTGTTGGTTCCCTCGGCGGTACTGAATGGTAAAGTTGTAGGGTTGAAGGGCTGGCATCTGTCAGAAAATCCGGTGGATCCATGTTGGCTTCTCCCTGAGCTTGGCTTCGGGTCACTGCTCCCACAAAGTGGCACTGTAGATTTCCAACATCGTTGCCTAACAGAACATCGGCCGGCAGCCCGCTCATCACACCAATTGTGCATCGTTTTGGTCCATAACCATAGTCGAGTTCCACGGTAGCTTTAGGAATACGTCTTTGAGTACCCCCTGCCAACTTGATAGAAATGCCAGGGCCCTCCTCTAGGGCCTCGGGTCGCACAACTCGGGGGTCCGCTACCGTTAGGAAAGCTCCCGAGTCCCGGAATCCAACAACTGTTCGGCCATCCAGTAGGACCTCCTGCAAGTGCTTCCGCTGAAGGTTTGCGGGATGTGTGGCGGAAGGCTGAATCCCATAGACCCCTGGAGGTGGAACAGATGTGTCATTCATGGAGTCATCTGGAAATGGGGCCAAACTTTCTGTCCTAGGAGTGGTTCCCAGGTAGTGAATAGGCCGGGATGCCACGGTGGCCCGTGCCCCCATGTTAACAGGGCAACTAGCTTGCAAATGTCCAGGCCGCCCGCACCCAAAACATCTGCGCTCTAGCATTCTTCCAGTGGGTCGTTGTCTAGGGACAGGGTTGTTCATAGCTGGAGGCCGATGGGCTGGGACAGGGGTAGAGGGGGAATTGTAATCCTGAGGCCGGGCACGAAAGGTGGTTGGCTGGCTGAAGGGTGTCTGGCGGACTGTGGTAGTTTTCCGCTCCTCTGCAAACAACCTCTTCCACTGCGGCTTGATGGTCAGGCCCTCATCTGCAAGAGAAGCAGCTTGCTCAACTGTGGCTGGGTTCCGTTCCAGCACCCACTCACGGATCTCAGCGGGGCACTGGGAAAAGAACTGTTCCTTAAGTATGACTTGGAGGATCTTATCGACTGTGACAGCCTCCTCTCCTTCTAGCCAGCGCTTGCATGCTTGCTTCAACTTGTGGGCGAACATGTGGAAGGAGCTTCCCCCATTGTAAGACAAAGAGCGGAACTGAACTCGGAAGGATTCTGGAGTGACTGCATAATACTTCTGCACCGCTCTTTTAATGGCCTCATAGTCCCGCTGATCACTAGGGTCCATGGCTCTGAGAGCTTCCGCAGCCCCATCTCGTAGGTGCCCCACCAGATACCGGACCCAATCCTTCTCTGGGACTTCCATCAGGTGGCACTGGTGTTCGAAGTCCTGAAAATATCCATCAACATCCCCAGCCGCTTCATCAAAGGTCTTGAAGTGTTTATGGGAGACATATGGTGGTTCTCTCACTGTTGGGCTGGGGGTCGACGTTTGATTATAATTCCGCGCAGTTATCTCAGCCATTCGCATTTCATGCGCCATTCTTTCCTTTTCATACGCCATTCTCTGTTCCTCCTTCTCCGTTTCCTGAGCCCTCTGTAACGCTCTACTCCTTTGCTCTGCAGTTGCTCCTAGCCCCAGCACTGCCAATTCCTCCTCATACAAAACAACCCATCTGCTCTTTTGGGTCTGTACCTGCCACTCCCGTATCTCTACTGTCTCCTGGGGGCAGCCCTCCTCATGGTCGCTTTGCAGGGTCATCTCCTCCAGTGCCTCGATCAGTTGATCTTTCGTTCTTCCCTGGTAACTCAGGTTTAGTTCCCGGGCCCTTACTTGTAGACTTGCCATAGTCCAGTTCCTGTATTCTGAGGTTGTGGCTCCATTAATCGCTGAGCTGCTGTAGTCCATCTCGCTGTCCGCTGTTGATCCCACCGCTGCCAACCAGTTGTAACGGAGCAAAGGTATACGTCTTCCTCCGGATGGTCTTTTGAATCAACACGGACACAAGAGGTCGGGAGACAACAGCAATTTATTGTAATCCACAAAGTTAGTAGCCGGCGGCGGTCACATCAACCGTAATAACAATAAGTCCACAGAAGTCACAATCCAATGATAACTTTGGTTCCTTGGTCCTGTAACTAAGTCCTGGCTCTCTGCAGAGCTGTGCACAGGCCGGCTAACACATACTAACTGCTAGCTACAACTATATACTAAACTGTTACTTCCTATACCTGGGGGTGGGAAGGGCTGAGCCACAGATCCTTCCCCCCTCACCTATGCCAAGGAGAGCAGACTCCCTGTCTCTTTTGAACAATGCACAGTCCAACATCTTCTTGGAGACACGGATCAGATTATCTCCACCCATTGTCCTCACTGGTCCTCACTAGTTAGAGGTATTTGCATACAATGTGCTAACACACTAGACCCGAATCAGCCAACTACACATTGATGTATATAACAGGTTAGAGAATACATTCCACATGAAATACATATTACACATTGCCTATAGTATAGACTCTAACCATCCCGTGACATGCGCGCACATATATATGCGCCCCACCCTGTATATGCACGCGCATATACAGGGTTGGGTTCACATATATATGCGCGCACATATATATGCGCGCACATATATATGCGCGCACATATATATGCGCGCACATATATATGCGCGCACATATATATGTGCCCCACCCTGTATATGCACGCGCATATACAGGGTTGGGTGCACATATATATGCACGCACATATATATGCGCGCACATATATATGCGCGCACATATATATGCGCGCACATATATATGCGCGCACATATATATGCGCCCCACCCTGTATATGCACGCGCATATACAGGGTTGGGTTCACATATATATGCGCGCACATATATATGTGAACAGGGTATATACAGGGTGGGGCGCATATATATGTGCGCGCATATATATGTGCGCGCATATATATGTGCGCGCATATATATGTGTACCCAACCCTTTATATGCGCGTGCATATACAATGGTGGGGCGCATATATATGTGCGCGCATATATATGTGCACGCATATATATGCGCGTGCATATACAGGGTGGGGCGCATATAAATGTGCGCGCATATATATGTGCGCGCATATATATGTGCGCGCATATATATGTGCGCCCAACCCTGTATATGCGCGTGCATATATAGGGTGGGGCGCTTATATATGTGCGCGCATATACTGTATATGTGCGCGCATATATATATATATATATATGTGCACCCAACCCTGTATATGCGCGTGCATATACAGGGTGGGGCACATATATATGTGCGCGCATATATATGTGCGCGCATATATATGTGCGCGCATATATATGTGCGCGCATATATATGTGCTCGCATATATATATGTGCGCGCATATATATGTGCGCGCATATATATGTGCGCGCATATATATTTGCGCGCATATATATGTGCACCCAACCCTGTATATGCGCGTGCATATATATGCGCGTCTCATATATATGTGCGCGCATATATATGCGCGTCTCATATATATGTGCGCGCATATATATGCGCGTCTCATATATATGTGCGCGTATATATATGTGCGCGCATATATATGTGCACCCAACCCTGTATATGCGCGTGCATATACAGGGTGGGGCGCATATATATGTGCGCGCATATATATGTGTACCCAACCCTTTATATGCGCGTGCATATACAATGGTGGGGCGCATATATATGTGCGCGCATATATATGTGCACGCATATATATGTTCACCCAACCCTGTATATGCGCGTGCATATATATGCGCGTCTCATATATATGTGCGCGCATATATATGCGCGTCTCATATATATGTGCGCGCATATATATGTGCACCCAACCCTGTATATGCGCGTGCATATACAGGGTGGGGCGCATATATATGTGCGCGCATATATATGTGCGCGCATATATATGTGCGCGCATATATATGTGCGCGCATATATATGTGCGCGCATATATATGTGCGTGCATATATATGTGTACCCAACCCTTTATATGCGCGTGCATATACAATGGTGGGGCGCATATATATGTGCGCGCATATATATGTGCGTGCATATATATGTGTACCCAACCCTTTATATGCGCGTGCATATACAATGGTGGGGCGCATATATATGTGCGCGCATATATATGTGCGCGCATATATATGTGCGCGCATATATATGTGCGCCCAACCCTGTATATGCGCGTGCATATACAGGGTGGGGGGCATATATATGTGAGCGCATATATATGTGCGCGCATATATATGTGCGAGCATATATATGTGCGCGCATATATATGTGCGCGCATATATATGTGCGCGCATATATATGTGCGCGCATATATATGTGTACCCAACCCTGTATATGCGCGCACATATATATGAGACGCGCATATATATGCGCGCACATATATATGAGACGCGCATATATATGCGCGTGCATATACAGGGTGGGGCGCATATATATGTGCGCGCATATATATGTGCACGCATATATATGTGCGCGCATATATATGTGCACCCAACCCTGTATATGCGCGTGCATATATATGCGCGTCTCATATATATGTGCGCGCATATATATGCGCGTCTCATATATATGTGCGCGCATATATATGCGCGTCTCATATATATGTGCGCGTATATATATGTGCGCGCATATATATGTGCGCGCATATATATGTGCACCCAACCCTGTATATGCGCGTGCATATGCAGGGTGGGGCGCATATAAATGTGCGCGCATATATATGTGCGCGCATATATATGTGCGCGCATATATATGTGCGCCCAACCCTGTATATGCGCGTGCATATATAGGGTGGGGCGCATATATATGTGCGCGCATATACTGTATATGTGCGCGCATATATATATATATGTGCACCCAACCCTGTATATGCGCGTGCATATACAATGGTGGGGCGCATATATATGTGCGCGCATATATATGTGCGCGCATATATATGTGCGCGCATATATATGTGCGCGCATATATATGTGCGCGCATATATATGTGCGCCCAACCCTGTATATGCGCGTGCATATACAGGGTGGGGGGCATATATATGTGCGCGCATATATATGTGCGCGCATATATATGTGCGCGCATATATATGTGCGCGCATATATATGTGCACCCAACCCTGTATATGCGCGTGCATATACAGGGTGGGGCGCATATATATGTGCGCGCATATATATGTGCGCGCATATATATGTGCGCGCATATATATGTGAACCCAACCCTGTATATGCGCGTGCATATACAGGGTGGGGCGCATATATATGTGCGCGCATATATATGTGCGCGCATATATATGTGCGCGCATATATATGTGCGCGCATATATATGTGCGCGCATATATATGTGCGCGCATATATATGTGCACCCAACCCTGTATATGCGCGTGCATATACAGGGTGGGGCACATATATATGTGCGCGCATATATATGTGCGCGCATATATATGTGCGCGCAAATATATGTGCACGCATATATATGTGCTCGCATATATATGTGCGCGCATATATATGTGCGCGCATATATATGTGCACGCATATATATGTGCACCCAACCCTGTATATGCGCGTGCATATATATGCGCGTCTCATATATATGTGCGCGCATATATATGCGCGTCTCATATATATGTGCGCGCATATATATGCGCGTCTCATATATGTGCGCGTATATATATGTGCGCGCATATATATGTGCGCACATATATATGTGCACCCAACCCTGTATATGCGCGTGCATATACAGGGTGGGGCGCATATATATGTGCGCGCATATATATGTGCGCGCATATATATGTGCGCGCATATATATGTGCGCGCATATATATGTGCGCGCATATATATGTGTACCCAACCCTTTATATGCGCGTGCATATACAATGGTGGGGCGCATATATATGTGCGCGCATATATATGTGCGTGCATATATATGTGTACCCAACCCTTTATATGCGCGTGCATATACAATGGTGGGGCGCATATATATGTGCGCGCATATATATGTGCGCGCATATATATGTGCGCCCAACCCTGTATATGCGCGTGCATATACAGGGTGGGGGGCATATATATGTGAGCGCATATATATGTGCGCGCATATATATGTGCGAGCATATATATGTGCGCGCATATATATGTGCGCGCATATATATGTGCGCGCATATATATGTGCACCCAACCCTGTATATGCGCGTGCATATACAGGGTGGGGCGCATATATATGTGCGCGCATATATATGTGCGCGCATATATATGTGCGCGCATATATATGTGCACCCAACCCTGTATATGCGCGTGCATATACAGGGTGGGGCACATATATATGTGCGCGCATATATATGTGCGCGCATATATATGTGCGCGCATATATATGTCAACCCAACCCTGTATATGCGCGTGCATATACAGGGTGGGGCGCATATATATGTGCGCGCATATATATGTGCGCGCATATATATGTGCGCGCATATATATGTGCACGCATATATATGTGCACGCATATATATGTGCACCTAACCCTGTATATGCGTGTGCATATACAGGGTGGGGCGCATATATATGTGCGCGCATATATATGTGCGCGCATATATATGTGCGCGCATATATATGTGCGCGCATATATATGTGCGCGCATATATATGTGCGCGCATATATATGTGCGCGCATATATATGTGCACCCAACCCTGTATATGCGCGTGCATATACAGGGTGGGGCGCATATATATGTGCGCGCATATATATGTGCGCGCATATATATGTGCGCGCATATATATGTGCGCGCATATATATGTGCGCGCATATATATGTGCGCGCATATATATGTGCACCCAACCCTGTATATGCGCGTGCATATACAGGGTGGGGCGCATATATATGTGCGCGCATATATATGTGCGCGCATATATATGTGCACCCAACCCTGTATATGCGCGTGCATATACAGGGTGGGGCACATATATATGTGCGCGCATATATATGTGCGCGCATATATATGTGCACGCATATATATGTGCACCCAACCCTGTATATGCGCGTGCATATACAGGGTGGGGCACATATATATGTGCGCGCATATATATGTGCGCGCATATATATGTGCGCGCATATATATGTGCACCCAACTCTGTATATGCGCGTGCATATATATGCGCGTCTCATATATATGTGCGCGCATATATATGTGCGCGCATATATATGTGCACGCATATATATGTGCACCCAACCCTGTATATGCGCGTGCATATACAGGGTGGGGCGCATATATATGTGCGCGCATATATATGTGCGCGCATATATATGTGCGCGCATATATATGTGCGCGCATATATATGTGCGCGCATATATATGTGCGCGCATATATATGTGCGCGCATATATATGTGTACCCAACCCTGTATATGCGCGTGCATATACAGGGTGGGGCGCATATATATGTGCACGCATATATATGTGCGCGCATATATATGTGTGCGCATATATATGTGCACGCATATATATGTGCACCCAACCCTGTATATGCGCGTGCATATACAGGGTGGGGCGCATATATATGTGCACGCATATATATGTGCGCGCATATATATGTGCGCGCATATATATGTGCGCGCATATATATGTGCGCGCATATATATGTGTACCCAACCCTGTATATGCGCGTGCATATACAGGGTGGGGCGCATATATATGTGCGCGCATATATATGTGCGCGCATATATATGTGCGCGCATATATATGTGCGCGCATATATATGTGCACGCATATATATGTGCACCCAACCCTGTATATGCGCGTGCATATACAGGGTGGGGCGCATATATATGTGCGCGCATATATATGTGCGCGCATATATATGTGCGCGCATATATATGTGCGCGCATATATATGTGCGCGCATATATATGTGCACCCAACCCTGTATATGCGCGTGCATATACAGGGTGGGGCGCATATATATGTGCGCGCATATACTGTATATGTGCGCGCATATATATGTGCGCACATATATATGTGCGCGCATATATATGTGCGCGCATATATATGTGCGCGCATATATATGTGCGCGCATATATATGTGCGCGCATATATATGTGTACCCAACCCTGTATATGCGCGCACATATATATGAGACGCGCATATATATGCGCGCACATATATATGAGACGCGCATATATATGCGCGTGCATATACAGGGTGGGGCGCATATATATGTGCGCGCATATATATGTGCGCGCATATATATGTGCGCGCATATATATGTGCACCCAACCCTGTATATGCGCGTGCATATATATGCGCGTCTCATATATATGTGCGCGCATATATATGCGCGTCTCATATATATGTGCGCGCATATATATGCGCGTCTCATATATATGTGCGCGCATATATATGTGCACCCAACCCTGTATATGCGCGTGCATATACAGGGTGGGGCGCATATAAATGTGCGCGCATATATATGTGCGCGCATATATATGTGCGCGCATATATATGTGCACCCAACCCTGTATATGCGCGTGCATATACAGGGTGGGGCACATATATATGTGCGCGCATATATATGTGCGCGCATATATATGTGCGCGCAAATATATGTGCGCGCATATATATGTGCTCGCATATATATGTGCGCGCATATATATGTGCGCGCATATATATGTGCACGCATATATATGTGCACCCAACCCTGTATATGCGCGTGCATATATATGCGCGTCTCATATATATGTGCGCGCATATATATGCGCGTCTCATATATATGTGCGCGCATATATATGCGCGTCTCATATATGTGCGCGTATATATATGTGCGCGCATATATATGTGCGCGCATATATATGTGCACCCAACCCTGTATATGCGCGTGCATATACAGGGTGGGGCGCATATATATGTGCGCGCATATATATGTGCGCGCATATATATGTGCGCGCATATATATGTGCGCGCATATATATGTGTACCCAACCCTTTATATGCGCATGCATATACAATGGTGGGGCGCATATATATGTGCGCGCATATATATGTGCGTGCATATATATGTGTACCCAACCCTTTATATGCGCGTGCATATACAATGGTGGAGCGCATATATATGTGCGCGCATATATATGTGCGCGCATATATATGTGCGCGCATATATATGTGCGCGCATATATATGTGCGCGCATATATATGTGCGCGCATATATATGTGCGCGCATATATATGTGCACCCAACCCTGTATATGCGCGTGCATATACAGGGTGGGGCGCATATATATGTGCGCGCATATATATGTGCACGCATATATATGTGCACCCAACCCTGTATATGCGCGTGCATATACAGGGTGGGGCACATATATATGTGCGCGCATATATATGTGCGCGCATATATATGTGCGCGCATATATATGTGAACCCAACCCTGTATATGCGCGTGCATATACAGGGTGGGGCGCATATATATGTGCGCGCATATATATGTGCGCGCATATATATGTGCGCGCATATATATGTGCGCGCATATATATGTGCACCCAACCCTGTATATGCGCGTGCATATACAGGGTGGGGCACATATATATGTGCGCGCATATATATGTGCGCGCATATATATGTGCGCGCATATATATGTGCACCCAACCCTGTATATGCGCGTGCATATATATGCGCGTCTCATATATATGTGCGCGCATATATATGCGCGTCTCATATATATGTGCGCGCATATATATGTGCGCGCATATATATGTGCGCGCATATATATGTGCACCCAACCCTGTATATGCGCGTGCATATACAGGGTGGGGCGCATATATGTGCGCGCATATATATGTGCGCGCATATATATGTGCACGCATATATATGTGCACCCAACCCTGTATATGCGCGTGCATATACAGGGTGGGGCGCATATATATGTGCGCGCATATATATGTGCGCGCATATATATGTGCGCGCATATATATGTGCGCGCATATATATGTGCACCCAACCCTGTATATGCGCGTGCATATACAGGGTGGGGCGCATATATATGTGCGCGCATATATATGTGCGCGCATATATATGTGCACCCAACCCTGTATATGCGCGTGCATATACAGGGTGGGGCGCATATATATGTGCGCGCATATATATGTGAGCGCATATATATGTGCACCCAACCCTGTATATGCGCGTGCAGATACAGGGTGGGGCACATATATACGTGCGCGCATATATATGTGCGCGCATATATATGTGCGCGCATATATATGTGCGCGCATATATATGTGCGCGCATATATATGTGCACCCAACCCTGTATATGCACGTGCATATATATGCGCGTCTCATATATATGTGCGCGCATATATATGTGCGCGCATATATATGTGCACGCATATATATGTGCACCCAACCCTGTATATGCGCGTGCATATACAGGGTGGGGCGCATATATATGTGCGCGCATATATATGTGCGCGCATATATATGTGCGCGCATATATATGTGCGCGCATATATATGTGTACCCAACCCTGTATATGCGCGTGCATATACAGGGTGGGGCGCATATATATGTGCGCGCATATATATGTGCGCGCATATATATGTGCGCGCATATATATGTGCACGCATATATATGTGCACCCAACCCTGTATATGCGCGTGCATATACAGGGTGGGGCGCATATATATGTGCGCGTATATATATGTGCGCGCATATATATGTGCGCGCATATATATGTGCGCGCATATATATGTGTACCCAACCCTGTATATGCGCGTGCATATACAGGGTGGGGCGCATATATATGTGCGCGCATATATATGTGCGCGCATATATATGTGCGCGCATATATATGTGTACCCAACCCTGTATATGCGCGTGCATATACAGGGTGGGGCGCATATATATGTGCGCGCATATATATGTGCGCGCATATATATGTGCGCGCATATATATATGCGCCCCACCCTGTATATGCACGCGCATATACAGGGTTGGGTACACATATATATGCGCCCCACCCTATATATGCACGCGCATATACAGGGTTGGGCGCACATATATATGCGCGCACATATATATGCGCGCACATATATATGCGCGCACATTTATATGCGCCCCACCCTGTATATGCACGCGCATATATATGCGTGTCACGGGATGGTTAGAGTCTATACTATAGGCAATGTGTAATATATATTTCATGTGGAATGTATTCTCTAACCTGTTATATACATCAATGTGTAGTTGGCTGATTCGGGTCTAGTGTGTTAGCACATTGTATGCAAATACCTCTAACTAGTGAGGACCAGTGAGGACAATGGGTGGAGATAATCTGATCAGTGTCTCCAAGAAGATGTTGGATGGTGCATTGTCCATAGTAGATAGGGAGTCTGCTCTCCTTGGTATAGGTGAGGGGGGAAGGATCTGTGACTCAGCCCTTCCCACCCACAGATATAGGTGTAACAGTTTTAGTATATAGTTGTAGCTGGAGTTAGTATGAGTTAGCCGGCCTGTGCACAGCTCTGCAGAGAGCCAGGATATAGTTACAGGACCAAGGAACCAAAGTTATCATTGGATTGTGACTTCTGTGGACTTATTGTTATTACGGTTGATGTGACCGCCACCGGCTACTAACTTTGTGGATTACAATAAATTGCTGTTGTCTCCCGACCTCTTGCGTCCGTGTTGATTCAAAAGACCATCCGGAGGAAGGACGTATACCTTTGCTCCGTGACAACTGGTGGAAGCGGTGGGATCAACAGCGGACAGCGAGATGGACTACAGCAGCTCAGCGATTAATGGAGCCACAACCTCAGAATACAGGAACTGGACTATGGCAAGTCTACAAGTAAGGGCCCGGGAACTAAACCTGAGTTACCAGGGAAGAACGAAAGATCAACTGATCGAGACACTGGAGGAGATGACCCTGCAAAGCGACCATGAGGAGGGCTGCCCCCAGGAGACTGGAGAGATACGGGAGTGGCAGGTACAGACCCAAAAGAGCAGATGGGTTGTTTTGTATGAGGAGGAATTGGCAGTGCTGGGGCTAGGAGCAACTGCAGAGCAAAGGAGTAGAGCATTACAGAGGGCTCAGGAAACGGAGAAGGAGGAACAGAGAATGGCGCATGAAAAGGAAAGAATGGCGCATGAAAGGCGAATGGCTGAGATAACTACGAGGAATTATAATCAAACGCCGACCCCCAGCCCAACAGTGAGAGAACCACCATATGTCTCCCATAAACACTTCAAGACCTTTGATGAAGCGGCTGGGGATGTTGATGGATATTTTCAGGACTTCGAACACCAGTGCCACCTGATGGAAGTCCCAGAGAAGGATTGGGTCCGGTATCTGGTGGGGCACCTACGAGATGGGGCTGCGGAAGCTCTCAGAGCCATGGACCCTAGTGATCAGCAGGACTATGAGGCCATTAAAAGAGCGGTGCAGAAGTATTATGCAGTCACTCCAGAGACCTACCGAGTTCAGTTCCGCTCTTTGTCTTACAATGGGGGAAGCTCCTTCCACATGTTCGCCCACAAGTTGAAGCAAGCATGCAAGCGCTGGCTAGAAGGAGAGGAGGCTGTCACAGTCGATAAGATCCTCCAAGCCATACTTAAGGAACAGTTCTTTTCCCAGTGCCCCGCTGAGATCCGTGAGTGGGTGCTGGAACGGAACCCAGCCACAGTTGAGCAAGCTGCTTCTCTTGCAGATGAGGGCCTGACCATCAAGCCGCAGTGGAAGAGGTTGTTTGCAGAGGAGCGGAAAACTACCACAGTCCGCCAGACACCCTTCAGCCAGCCACCCACCTTTCGTGCCCGGCCTCAGGATTACAATTCCCCCTCTACCCCTGCCCCAGCCCATCGGCCTCCAGCTATGAACAACCCTGTCCCTAGACAACGACCCACTGGAAGAATGCTAGAGCGCAGATGTTTTGGGTGCGGGCGGCCTGGACATTTGCAAGCTAGTTGCCCTGCTAACATGGGGGCACGGGCCACCGTGGCATCCCGGCCTATTCACTACCTGGGAACCACCCCTAGGACAGAAAGTTTGGCCCCATTTCCAGATGACTCCATGAATGACCCATCTGTTCCACCTCCAGGGGTCTATGGGATTCAGCCTTCCGCCACACATCCCGCAAACCTTCAGAGGAAGCACTTGCAGGAGGTCCTACTGGATGGCCGAACAGTTGTTGGATTCCGGGACTCGGGAGCTTTCCTAACGGTAGCGGACCCCCGAGTTGTGCGACCCGAGGCCCTAGAGGAGGGCCCTGGCATTTCTATCAAGTTGGCAGGGGGTACTCAAAGACGTATTCCTAAAGCTACCGTGGAACTCGACTATGGTTATGGACCAAAACGATGCACAATTGGTGTGATGAGCGGGCTGCCGGCCGATGTTCTGTTAGGCAACGATGTTGGAAATCTACAGTGCCACTTTGTGGGAGCAGTGACCCGAAGCCAAGCTCAGAGAGACGCCAACATGGATCGACCGGATTTTCTGCCAGATGCCAGCCCTTCAAACCTACAACTTTACCATTCAGTACCGCCGAGGGAACCAACACCAGAACGCAGATGGGTTATCCCGGCAGGAGGACATATGAGCTATAGAGACTGATGTGCATTCCCCAATTTACCTGTGTAGGCCAATTGTGTCATGCACATGTTTTGACAGGGGGAGGGGTTGTCACGGGATGGTTAGAGTCTATACTATAGGCAATGTGTAATATATATTTCATGTGGAATGTATTCTCTAACCTGTTATATACATCAATGTGTAGTTGGCTGATTCGGGTCTAGTGTGTTAGCACATTGTATGCAAATACCTCTAACTAGTGAGGACCAGTGAGGACAATGGGTGGAGATAATCTGATCAGTGTCTCCAAGAAGATGTTGGATGGTGCATTGTCCATAGTAGACAGGGAGTCTGCTCTCCTTGGTATAGGTGAGGGGGGAAGGATCTGTGACTCAGCCCTTCCCACCCACAGATATAGGTGTAACAGTTTTAGTATATAGTTGTAGCTGGAGTTAGTATGAGTTAGCCGGCCTGTGCACAGCTCTGCAGAGAGCCAGGATATAGTTACAGGACCAAGGAACCAAAGTTATCATTGGATTGTGACTTCTGTGGACTTATTGTTATTACGGTTGATGTGACCGCCACCGGCTACTAACTTTGTGGATTACAATAAATTGCTGTTGTCTCCCGACCTCTTGCGTCCGTGTTGATTCAAAAGACCATCCGGAGGAAGACGTATACCTTTGCTCCGTGACAATGCGCGTCTCATATATATGCGCGCACATATATATGCGCGCACATATATATGCGCGCACATATATATGCGCGCACATACAGTCCTATGAAAAAGTTTGGGCACCCCTATTAATCTTAATCATTTTTAGTTCTAAATATTTTGGTGTTTGCAACAGCCATTTCAGTTTGATATATCTAATAACTGATGGACACAGTAATATTTCAGGATTGAAATGAGGTTTATTGTACTAACAGAAAATGCGCAATATGCATTAAACCAAAATTTGACCGGTGCAAAAATATGGGCACCTCAACAGAAAAGTGACATTAATATTTAGTAGATCCTCCTTTTGCAAAGATAACAGCCTCTAGTCGCTTCCTGTAGCTTTTAATCAGTTCCTGGATCCTGGATGAAGGTATTTTGGACCATTTCTTTCTACAAAACAATTCAAGTTCAGTTAAGTTTGATGGTCGCCGAGCATGGACAGCCCGCTCTCAAATGATCTGAAAACAAAGATTGTTCAACATAGTTGTTCAGGGGAAGGATACAAAACGTTGTCTCAGAGATTTAACCTGTCAGTTTCCACTGTGAGGAACATAGTAAGGAAATGGAAGACCACAGGGACAGTTCTTGTTAAGCCCAGAAGTGGCAGGCCAAGAAAAATATCAGAAAGGCAGAGAAGAAGAATGGTGAGAACAGTCAAGGACAATCCACAGACCACCTCCAAAGAGCTGCAGCATCATCTTGCTGCAGATGGTGTCACTGTGCATCGGTCAACTATACAGCACACTTTGCACAAATAGAAGCTGTATGGGAGAGTGATGAGAAAGAAGCCGTTTCTGCACGTACGCCACAAATAGAGTTGCCTGAGGTATGAAAAAGCACATTTGGACAAGGCAGCTTCATTTTGGAAACAAAAATTGAGTTGTTTGGTTATAAAAAAAAGGCGTTATTCATGGCGTCCAAAAAGAAACAGCATTCCAAGAAAAACACATGCTACCCACTGTAAAATTTGGTGGAGGTTCCATCATGCTTTGGGGCTGTGTGGCCAATGCCGGCATCGGGAATCTTGTTAAAGTTGAGAGTCGCATGGATTCCACTCAGTATCAGCAGATTCTTGAGAATAATGTTCAAGAATCAGTGACGAAGTTGAAGTTACGCCGGGGATGGATATTTCAGCAAGACAATGATCCAAAACACCGCTCCAAATCCTCAGGCATTCATGCAGAGGAACAATTACAATGTTCTGGAATGGCCATCCCAGTCCCCAGACCTGAATATCATTGAACATCTGTGGGATGATTTGAAGCGGGCTGTCCATGCTCGGCGACCATCTAACTTAACTGAACTTGAATTGTTTGTCCAAAATACCTTTATCCAGGATCCAGGAACTGATTAAAAGCTACAGGAAGCGACTAGAGGCTGTTATCTTTGCAAAAGGAGGATCTACTAAATATTAATGTCACTTTTCTGTTGAGGTGCCCATACTTTTGCACCGGTCAAATTTTGGTTTAATGCATATTGCACATTTTCTGTTAGTACAATAAACCTCATTTCAATCCTGAAATATTACTGTGTCCATCAGTTATTAGATATATCAAACTGAAATGGCTGTTGCAAATACCAAAATATTTAGAACTAAAAATGATTAATATTAATAGGGGTGCCCAAACTTTTTCATAGGACTGTATATATGCGCGCACATATATATGCGCCCCACCCTGTATATGCACGCGCATATACAGGGTTGGGTGCACATATATATGCGTGCACATATATATGCGCGCACATATATATGCGCGCACATATATATGCGCGCACATATATATGCGCCCCACCCTGTATATGCACGCGCATATACAGGGTTGGGTACACATATATATGCGCCCCACCCTATATATGCACGCGCATATACAGGGTTGGGCGCACATATATATGCGCGCACATATATATGCGCGCACATATATATGCGCGCACATTTATATGCGCCCCACCCTGTATATGCACGCGCATATATATGCGCGTCTCATATATATGTGCGCGCATATATATGGGTTGGGCGCACATATATATGCGCGCACATATATATGCGCGCACATATATATGCGCGCACATTTATATGCGCCCCACCCTGTATATGCACGCGCATATATATGCGCGTCTCATATATATGCGCGCACATATATATGCGCGCACATATATATGCGCGCACATATATATGCGCGCACATATATATGCGCGCACATATATATGCGCCCCACCCTGTATATGCACGCGCATATACAGGGTTGGGTGCACATATATATGCGTGCACATATATATGCGCGCACATATATATGCGCGCACATATATATGCGTGCACATATATATGCGCCCCACCCTGTACATGCACATATATATGCGTGCACATATATATGCGCGCACATATATATGCGCGCACATATATATGAGACGCGCATATATATGCGTGAACATATATATGAGACGCGCATATATATGCACGCGCATATACAGGGTTGGGTGCACATATATATGCGCGCACATATATATGCGCGCACATATATATGCGCGCACATATATATGCGCGCACATATATATGCGAGCACATATATATGCGCGCACATATATATGCGCGCACATATATATGCGCCCCACCCTGTATATGCACGCGCATATACAGGGTTGGGTTCACATATATATGCGCGCACATATATATGCGCGCACATATATATGCGCGCACATATATATGCGCGCACATATATATGTGCCCCACCCTGTATATGCACGCGCATATACAGGGTTGGGTGCACATATATATGCACGCACATATATATGCGCGCACATATATATGCGCGCACATATATATGCGCGCACATATATATGCGCGCACATATATATGCGCGCACATATATATGCGCGCACATATATATGCGCGCACATATATATGCGCGCACATATATATGCGCCCCACCCTGTATATGCACGCGCATATACAGGGTTGGGTTCACATATATATGCGCGCACATATATATGTGAACAGGGTATATACAGGGTGGGGCGCATATATATGTGCGCGCATATATATGTGCGCGCATATATATGTGCGCGCATATATATGTGTACCCAACCCTTTATATGCGCGTGCATATACAATGGTGGGGCGCATATATATGTGCGCGCATATATATGTGCACGCATATATATGCGCGTGCATATACAGGGTGGGGCGCATATAAATGTGCGCGCATATATATGTGCGCGCATATATATGTGCGCGCATATATATGTGCGCCCAACCCTGTATATGCGCTGTCACGGGATGGTTAGAGTCTATACTATAGACAATGTGTAATATATATTTCATGTGGAATGTATTCTCTAACTTGTTGTATACACCAATGTGTAGTTGGCTGATTAGGGTCTAGTGTGTTAGCACATTGTATGTAAATACCTCTAACTAGTGAGGACCAGTGAGGACAATGGGTGGAGATAATCTGATCAGTGTCTCCAAGAAGATGTTGGATGGTGCATTGTCCATAGTAGACAGGGAGTCTGCTCTCCTTGGTATAGGTGAGGGGGGAAGGATCTGTGACTCAGCCCTTCCCACCCACAGATATAGGTGTAACAGTCTTAGTATATAGTTGTAGCTGGAGTTAGTATGTGTTAGCCGGCCTGTGCACAGCTCTGCAGAGAGCCAGGACTTAGTTACAGGACCAAGGAGCCAAAGCTATCATTGGATTGTGACTTCTGTGGACTTATTGTTATTACGGTTGATGTGACCGCCGCCGGCTACTAACTTTGTGGATTACAATAAATTGCTGTTGTCTCCCGACCTCTTGCGTCCCTGTTGATTCAAGATATTTTCCGGAGGAAGGACGTATACCTTTGCTCCGTGACAACTGGTTGGCAGCGGTGGGATCGACAGAGGACAGCGAGATGGACTACAACAGCCCAGCGATTAATGGAGCCACAACCTCAGAATACAGGAACTGGACTATGGCAAGTCTACAAGTAAGGGCCCGGGAACTAAACCTGAGTTACCAGGGAAGAACGAAAGAGCAACTGATCGAGGCACTGGAGGAGATGACCCTGCAAAGCGACCATGAGGAGGGCTGCCCCCAGGAGACTGGAGAGATACGGGAGTGGCAGGTACAGACCCAAAAGAGCAGATGGGTTGTTTTGTATGAGGAGGAGTTGGCAGTGCTGGGGCTAGGAGCAACTGCAGAGCAAAGGAGTAGAGCATTACAAAGGGCTCAGGAAACGGAGAAGGAGGAACAGAGAATGGCGCATGAAAAGGAAAGAATGGCGCATGAAATGCGAATGGCTGAGATAACTACGCGGAATTATAATCAAACGTCGACTCCCAGCCCAACAGTGAGAGAACCACCATATGTCTCCCATAAACACTTCAAGACCTTTGATGAAGCGGCTGGGGATGTTGATGGATATTTTCAGGACTTCGAACACCAGTGCCACCTGATGGAAGTCCCAGAGAAGGATTGGGTCCGGTATCTGGTGGGGCACCTACGAGATGGGGCTGCGGAAGCTCTCAGAGCCATGGACCCTAGTGATCAGCGGGACTATGAGGCCATTAAAAGAGCGGTGCAGAAGTATTATGCAGTCACTCCAGAGACCTACCGAGTTCAATTCCGCTCTTTGTCTTACAATGGGGGAAGCTCCTTCCACATGTTCGCCCACAAGTTGAAGCAAGCATGCAAGCGCTGGCTAGAAGGAGAGGAGGCTGTCACAGTCGATAAGATCCTCCAAGTCATACTTAAGGAACAGTTCTTTTCCCAGTGCCCCGCTGAGATCCGTGAGTGGGTGCTGGAACGGAACCCAGCCACAGTGGAGCAAGCTGCTTCCCTTGCAGATGAGGGCCTGACCATCAAGCCGCAGTGGAAGAGGTTGTTTGCAGAGGAGTGGAAAACTACCACAGTCCGCCAGACACCCTTCATCCAGCCACCCACCTTTCGTGCCCGGCCTCAGGATTACAATTCCCCCTCTACCCCTGCCCCAGCCCATCGGCCTCCAGCTATGAACAACCCTGTCCCTAGACAACGACCTACTGGAAGAATGCTAGAGCGCAGATGTTTTGGGTGCGGGCGGCCTGGACATTTGCAAGCTAGTTGCCCTGTTAACATGGGGGCACGGGCCACCGTGGCATCCCGGCCTATTCACTACCTGGGAACCACCCCTAGGACTGAAAGTTTGGCCCCATTTCCAGATGACTCCATGAATGACCCATCTGTTCCACCTCCAGGGGTCTATGGGATTCAGCCTTCCGCCACACATCCCGCAAACCTTCAGCGGAAGCACTTGCAGGAGGTCCTACTGGATGGCCGAACAGTTGTTGGATTCCGGGACTCGGGAGCTTTCCTAACGGTAGCGGACCCCCGAGTTGTGCGACCCGAGGCCCTAGAGGAGGGCCCTGGCATTTCTATCAAGTTGGCAGGGGGTACTCAAAGATGTATTCCTAAAGCTACCGTGGAACTCGACTATGGTTATGGACCAAAACGATGCACAATTGGTGTGATGAGCGGGCTGCCGGCCGATGTTCTGTTAGGCAACGATGTTGGAAATCTACAGTGCCACTTTGTGGGAGCAGTGACCCGAAGCCAAGCTCAGAGAGACGCCAACATGGATCGACCGGATTTTCTGCCAGATGCCAGCCCTTCAAACCTACAACTTTACCATTCAGTACCGCCGAGGGAACCAACACCAGAACGCAGATGGGTTATCCCGGCAGGAGGACATATGAGCTATAGAGACTGATGTGCATTCCCCAATTTACCTGTGTAGGCCAATTGTGTCATGCACATGTTTTGAGAGGGGGAGGGGTTGTCACGGGATGGTTAGAGTCTATACTATAGGCAATGTGTAATATATATTTCATGTGGAATGTATTCTCTAACTTGTTGTATACACCAATGTGTAGTTGGCTGATTAGGGTCTAGTGTGTTAGCACATTGTATGCAAATACCTCTAACTAGTGAGGACCAGTGAGGACAATGGGTGGAGATAATCTGATCAGTTGTAAGAGGGTGAAACAGCCCCTGTGTAGTGAATGTGCAATGTGTAATTGAGTTGGTGTTTTCATAACCTGACATTTTGTTGTTTGACCACAAGAGGTCGCTGTTGCAAGATAACAGGTAAAAGGAAAAAGGCTGCATGCCCCTGGAAGATTGATGTGGAGACCCTGATCGTTGTAGGAAGGTTCTAGGAGCCATTTTGAGTCAGAGTGTGCTGGACTCTAGAGGAGAAGAGAGAGCTGTGGAGACATCACTGTGCAGAGAGGGTCCTTGGAGGGAGAAGCCACAGCAAGAATAGCTGAGGATTTGAGACTTTCAGAGTCTGTCCAGACACCATCCTAAGGAGAAGATTACTGTCAGAGACTTGGCTGAGAAGTGAGACTGCCAGTGAGACCGCATGCTGTCCGAGGAGCTCCTCTTCACCCTGATGCTAACAGAGACTAAAAGGTACCCAACAGAAGTAAGCGTGCACGCACCACACTGCAAGTTTTGCACCATATTGCTGGGACTGAGTAAAAAGCCTGTAGTTAGTTAGTTAGTTAGGTATAATCATCACCCCAGGCTGCAATACTGGTGAACTATCTACCTGTCTGGTAAAAGGACTAAGTCACAGAGGATTTCTACAGAGTTATATCTCCCAGAGAGGGACTTGTAAGGAAGTCTGGGAGCAACATTTAGTTTAACTTTACACTGTTTGGCTTGCAAGCTAACTAACCATTATACTTGCTTAGTTGTACTTGGTTTGGGGGGAATTTAGTAGTATTGTGATAAGATTGTAAACCCTGGTGTTACACCGCCGGATGCCTGTGTCACACACACTGAATTGTTCCTGGGTAATAACAGGTAACAGGCAGCTGCATAGGCGCAGCCTGCAGGTAGGTAAAAGCTTGGAGTATATTGAAGGCCACACTAGTGGGCACCGTGCTGTATAACACCAGGGTCCCAGCCTCTAGGCTGTGTAAATGTAATACCTGGGAGTGTTCTTTTGGACAAAAGAGGTTATCTAAACTAAGTAAAGTCCTATCTTGGTTAAATTGAATTGGACTCACTTCCTTTGTTCGTGACTTCGCTGTATCCTGGGGAGCCCACCTCGGTACACGGCTTACAACTTGGCGTAGTCGGCAGGATACAGCGACCCTCATGGACGGGAATGTGGTGGGAGAGAATCCCCTGGCACCAGCTGTGGTGGTCCAGGGTGCCCCTGCACAGCAAGCCCCAGCGCTGGTAATGCCGGCCCAAGTGGGGTACTTATCGGCCGGGGCACTAATGCAGCATCTGCCAAAGTTTGACGGTAATAATATGACGTTGCAGGACTGGACTGAAAGGGTACAAAGTATAGTTAGACTGAGCAACCTGATACCGGAACTGCGTGCAGAGATAGCATTAGGGGCCCTAGAAGGTGACGCTAGACGGACAGTGATGGTACGGCCCGAATCGGAAAGAGACACTTTAGAAAAAATATTTGCTCTGCTAGAGGGAGCTCAGGGAGGGCGTGCCAAGGTAGCGCAGTTGCGGAGCAACTTCTTCAATCGGTCACAGAGGGAGGGTGAGACTTTAACGCAATACTCTAACGCCTTACAAGAGATGCTGAATGAAGTGCAGCGACGGGACTCAGAGGCTATGGGAGCCTTCAAAGAAGTGGACCGGCTGCTACGAGATCAATTCATCCTAGGGTTATCCAATAAGTTGTTACAGGATAAACTGCAAGAGATGATCCGGGCAGATGCCAACCTGACATTCTATAATGTTTACCTGGCTGCTGTAGAGAGGGAAGAAGCGCCCGTGGCTGTGAATGTGAAGGCTGTGAGTAGCACCCAAGTGACAGGGACCCGAGGAGGTCCTGAAGACCCAGGGTCCTTAAAGGATGTAGTCCAGGCTCTACGGGCAGAAATGAGAGAACTCCGACTGGAGGTGTCCCAGATGCGAGCAGGTCAATCCATGGTTCCAGAAATGACCGCATCGTCCTACTCTCCCCCGCTGAGAGTACACCGTGGCCGAGGACCCACCAACCGAGGCTCATCAGCTGGGCAGGTATCAAGGGGACCCCTCTGCTGGAGTTGCAGACAGTATGGCCATATCGCCAGAGAGTGTAAGGGGGAGGTTGAACCCGAGCCGGCTTTAAACTCCCGACCGCCGCAGTAACGGGGCGTCCTGTGGCGGTTCACCAACAATCAAGCCCCGTACGTGATGAATGCGACCTATATGCTAGCAGCCCCGTTATGGAAGCTGAGCTGGAGGGCCAGAAGGTACGCTGCTTAGTTGATACTGGATCGGAGTGCACCCTGATGCCCCTGGAGTTCTTCGAGAGACACTTCGGACATATGATGGAGCCAGAGGATGGAAGTGTCATCCGGTTGATAGCTGCCAACAATGGTGCGATGGACGTACAAGGGATCGTCTGGATGCGGGTCCGGCTGTTTGGGCAAGACATTGGCAAAAAGGGGATCGTGCTGATAGACCATCCGTCCAGGAGAGGACTCGATGTGACGCTGGGCATGAACGTGCTGAGAGACCTAGATCATCACCTTTATGCAAAGGAAGGACCTAAATACTGGCAGCGGGCCACCACACACCGGCCGACTCAGAAGGTCCTACAGCAGATGGTGAGGAGCTGTAGTTTGCAGAAGAGCACCATGGCAGGGCGCTCCATTGGATACGTGAAGGTGCCGCTGAGTGCCCCAATGAAGATTCCACCGCGACAGGAAAATATTGTGATGCTTCCGGTGGGGGCTGGACGACCATTAAATGGACTAGAGGTCTTCATAGAGCCTGCCCTGCAGGGAGAAACGCAGACCCGCCCTCTGGTAGCCCGAGCACTTGCCACTGTGAAGGATGGGTGTGTGCCTATACGCTGTCTCAACGTTCTGGACAGTGAGTTGTTCGTGCCTGGGAATACCCTGCTGGCTGAAGTTCACGTGCCCAGGGGTGACATCCTTCGCCGGAAGAGCTTCACGTTGCAGCCTGATGGGAGGTCGTCTTGGACCTATGCTGTGAAGGTCCAGCAAAGGCAGCCTCCAACGGCAGAGTGGAATGGCCAAGTGATCATGTCTCTGATGGGAGTAGATCGCCGGTCTCTGACCCCGGGACAACAGAAGCTTCTGGAGGACACTCTGTGGGAATTCCAGGAGGCGTTTTCAAGACACGATGAAGACTTCGGGTGTGCTACCGCCATTGAACACGAAATCCCCACTGGCGACGCTGCGCCTATTCGGGAGCGGTATAGGCAGATTCCCCCCAAGATGTATCAGGAGGTGAAAGAAATGGTGGCTAGCATGCTGGAGAATCAAGTGATCCAGGAGAGTAAGAGCCCATGGGCTGCTCCGGTGGTCTTGGTGCGGAAGAAAGACGGAAGTCTCCGTTTCTGCGTAGATTACCGGAAACTAAATGCTAAGACCGTCCGTGATGCATACCCCCTTCCACGGATTGAAGAGTCACTATCCTCCCTCGGTCATGCCAAGTATTTCTCAACGCTTGACTTGGCCAGTGGATATTGGCAAGTGCCAGTGGCCGAGAAGGACAAGGCCAAGACAGCGTTTATCTTACCCATGGGACTCTATGAGTTTAACAGAATGCCTTTCGGTCTGTCCAATGCCCCAGGGACATTTCAGCGGTTGATGGAGCTCTGTTTGGGTGACCTAAACTTTGAGTCGGTATTGATATATTTGGATGACGTTGTAGTGTTTGGGTCCTCATTTGAAGATCATCTCGAAAAGCTGCGGCAGGTCCTAGGGCGATTGCGTGATCATGGGCTAAAAATCAAGCCCAAGAAGTGTCAACTATTCCAGCAGCGAATAGAGTACTTGGGACATGTAGTCACTCCGGAAGGGGTACAACCTGCGCCCAGCAAGGTGGAGGCCGTCCAGAAGTGGCCCCAACCAAGAACCCTGCGTGAAGTACAAGCCTTTCTAGGGTTGGCCGGTTATTACAGGAGATT
The DNA here is from genome assembly GCF_031893055.1 of Leptodactylus fuscus. NCBI lineage: Eukaryota > Metazoa > Chordata > Amphibia > Anura > Leptodactylidae > Leptodactylus > Leptodactylus fuscus. Next base: position 31,250,295 of record NC_134267.1, on the reverse strand, counting down.
CATACCCAAGTTCTCTCATCGGGCTGGCCCCCTAAATGAACTACTGAGAGGCACAGCTGGTGGACCCAAGAATCGCCCCATTGAGTGGGGGCCACGACAGCAAGAAGCCTTTGAGGGGTTAAAGAAAGCTCTGACCAGTACTCCGATCCTGGCCTATGCACAGTTTGATAAGCCATTCCTGTTGTACACCGATGGAAGTCTACATGGTCTGGGAGCTGTGCTATCTCAAGTTCAAGATGGACGTGAGAGGGTGATTGCCTATGGCAGCCGGTCCTTAAGGGAGTCAGAGCGTAACCCCGACAACTACAGCTCCTTTAAGTTGGAGCTTTTGGCACTTGTATGGGCCATGACTGAAAGATTCACAGAGTATCTGACGGGTGCAGAAGTGATTGTGATGACGGACAATAACCCTTTAGCACACTTAGAGAACGCTAAGTTAGGTGCCCTTGAGCAGAGGTGGATGTCCCGCCTTTCCAAGTATCAATACCGTATCCAGTTCCGATCAGGGAGAGAGAATGGCAACGCTGATGCCCTCTCCCGAGTCCCTGTGGGGTTGCCAACCAAGAGTGGAGAGGAAGGGCTAGAAGACAGTGAAATCCCACACCTCGGCAGAATACCGCCATTCCAGAACATAACCCATTCAAGTGGGGTGGCTTCAGGGATGCCGATGGTGCTGGGGAAGACATTGGAAGATTGGGAAAGGGTTCAAAATAGCTGTCCGGACCTATGTAAAGTGAAAGAGTGGATCCGGACTAAGATCTGGCCACGGCCGAATGAGCGGGCTAGCTTAACCCAAGAGGGTCAGAAGTTACTGAGACAGTGGGATAAGCTGGTTGTCATCCAAGGACTCCTATGTCGGACCATATACATACAGTCAGAGCTGCAGCACCGGCAACAGATTGTCATCCCGATGTCATTGGGACCAGTAGCCGCTCAGGAAGCCCATGAGAGTGGGGCCCATTTTGGGAGTGCCAAAACGTACCAATGGCTCCAACGATTTGTGTATTGTCCAGATTTGGGAAAGATGGTGACCAAGGCATGTCTTCAATGTCGGTCCTGCGGGCTGAGTAAAAGTCCCGAACAACGTGCCCCTGTACAAACTATTCAAACATCTGCCCCCCTGCAAATTCTAATGATTGACTATGTACAGATTGGGTACTCTACCTCAGGACATTCTTACTGTTTGGTTATGACGGACCATTTTACAAAGTATGCAGTAGCTGTACCCACCAGAGATCAGACGGCTGAATCCGCTGCCGAAGCGGTCTGCAAACACTTTATACAAGTGTTTGGGTGTCCACAGAAAATCCATTCAGATCAGGGGGCGTGCTTTCAGGGGGCTTTGATGAGTGAATTGTATCAACTCTATGGGATCGAACGTTCTCGCACGACCCCATATCATCCACAGGGGAACGGGGCATGCGAGCGGTTCAACCGCACCTTGATACAGATGTTGCGGACGCTAGAGGATAGTCAAAAAGCTCGGTGGCCAGAGTATCTACCTGAACTGATGTGGGCCTATAACAATAGAGTACACAACACCACTGGTTACTCTCCACACATGTTGATGTTTGGGAGGGCAGGTCAAGAGATTGAGGATCTCCACATGCCAGATCCAATGCAGCCTCCTCCAAGGAGCACTACCGCATGGGCGCAAGAACACCGTCGCCGACTGAGAGCAGTACATAAGGTTGTGGGCGAACGCATGAGACAAATAGTACACCCCAACCCAGGGCCGGTGCAGAGGGATGAATACGCCCCAGGTGATCGTGTGATTGTCAGGGCCAAGAGGCCAACGGGAAAATTGGATGGGCGGTGGGAGGCGGTACCATATGTTGTGAAGCGAAAGGTAGACCCTGATATTCCAGTGTATGAGGTACAGCCAGTAGGGACTGGAGGACCCTCAAGGAACCTTCACCGTAACATGTTAAGACGCTGCAATTTTGAACACTCGGTGGCCGACGAGGTGGTACAGGCTCCTAGCATTGTTACCAGGGAAACCCCCTTAGACGATGAGTGGTGGGTTGTCCCTGCCCCAGCCGATCCAGGGAACCAAGTCGAGTCTAGTTTGCCGCCCAGGGAGGGAGTTGTACAACCTGCAGAACAGCCATCATTGGGTGTGCCGGGTGCCCCTGATTCTGTGACTCTGCGTAGGACAGCCAGGTCCAATGCCGGGGTACCCCCACAGCGCTATGCGCAAGATGAGTTTATATGGGAAAGGTTGCCAGGGACGTCAACCTCTAGTGGGGTGGCATGTAAGAGGGTGAAACAGCCCCTGTGTAGTGAATGTGCAATGTGTAATTGAGTTGGTGTTTTCATAACCTGACATTTTGTTGTTTGACCACAAGAGGTCGCTGTTGCAAGATAACAGGTAAAAGGAAAAAGGCTGCATGCCCCTGGAAGATTGATGTGGAGACCCTGATCGTTGTAGGAAGGTTCTAGGAGCCATTTTGAGTCAGAGTGTGCTGGACTCTAGAGGAGAAGAGAGAGCTGTGGAGACATCACTGTGCAGAGAGGGTCCTTGGAGGGAGAAGCCACAGCAAGAATAGCTGAGGATTTGAGACTTTCAGAGTCTGTCCAGACACCATCCTAAGGAGAAGATTACTGTCAGAGACTTGGCTGAGAAGTGAGACTGCCAGTGAGACCGCATGCTGTCCGAGGAGCTCCTCTTCACCCTGATGCTAACAGAGACTAAAAGGTACCCAACAGAAGTAAGCGTGCACGCACCACACTGCAAGTTTTGCACCATATTGCTGGGACTGAGTAAAAAGCCTGTAGTTAGTTAGTTAGTTAGGTATAATCATCACCCCAGGCTGCAATACTGGTGAACTATCTACCTGTCTGGTAAAAGGACTAAGTCACAGAGGATTTCTACAGAGTTATATCTCCCAGAGAGGGACTTGTAAGGAAGTCTGGGAGCAACATTTAGTTTAACTTTACACTGTTTGGCTTGCAAGCTAACTAACCATTATACTTGCTTAGTTGTACTTGGTTTGGGGGGAATTTAGTAGTATTGTGATAAGATTGTAAACCCTGGTGTTACACCGCCGGATGCCTGTGTCACACACACTGAATTGTTCCTGGGTAATAACAGGTAACAGGCAGCTGCATAGGCGCAGCCTGCAGGTAGGTAAAAGCTTGGAGTATATTGAAGGCCACACTAGTGGGCACCGTGCTGTATAACACCAGGGTCCCAGCCTCTAGGCTGTGTAAATGTAATACCTGGGAGTGTTCTTTTGGACAAAAGAGGTTATCTAAACTAAGTAAAGTCCTATCTTGGTTAAATTGAATTGGACTCACTTCCTTTGTTCGTGACTTCGCTGTATCCTGGGGAGCCCACCTCGGTACACGGCTTACACAGTGTCTCCAAGAAGATGTTGGATGGTGCATTGTCCATAGTAGACAGGGAGTCTGCTCTCCTTGGTATAGGTGAGGGGGGAAGGATCTGTGACTCAGCCCTTCCCACCCACAGATATAGGTGTAACAGTCTTAGTATATAGTTGTAGCTGGAGTTAGTATGTGTTAGCCGGCCTGTGCACAGCTCTGCAGAGAGCCAGGACTTAGTTACAGGACCAAGGAGCCACAGCTATCATTGGATTGTGACTTCTGTGGACTTATTGTTATTACGGTTGATGTGACCGCCGCCGGCTACTAACTTTGTGGATTACAATAAATTGCTGTTGTCTCCCGACCTCTTGCGTCCCTGTTGATTCAAGATATTTTCCGGAGGAAGGACGTATACCTTTGCTCCGTGACATGCGCGTGCATATATAGGGTGGGGCGCATATATATGTGCGCGCATATACTGTATATGTGCGCGCATATATATATATATATGTGCACCCAACCCTGTATATGCGCGTGCATATACAGGGTGGGGCACATATATATGTGCGCGCATATATATGTGCGCGCATATATATGTGCGCGCATATATATGTGCTCGCATATATATGTGCGCGCATATATATGTGCGCGCATATATATGTGCGCGCATATATATGTGCACCCAACCCTGTATATGCGCGTGCATATATATGCGCGTCTCATATATATGTGCGCGCATATATATGCGCGTCTCATATATATGTGCGCGCATATATATGCGCGTCTCATATATATGTGCGCGCATATATATGCGCGTCTCATATATATGTGCGCGTATATATATGTGCGCGCATATATATGTGCACCCAACCCTGTATATGCGCGTGCATATACAGGGTGGGGCGCATATATATGTGCGCGCATATATATGTGTACCCAACCCTTTATATGCGCGTGCATATACAATGGTGGGGGGCATATATATGTGCGCGCATATATATGTGCACGCATATATATGTGCGCGCATATATATGTGCGCGCATATATATGTGTACCCAACCCTTTATATGCGCGTGCATATACAATGGTGGGGCGCATATATATGTGCGCGCATATATATGTGCGCGCATATATATGTGCGCGCATATATATGTGCGCGCATATATATGTGCGCGCATATATATGTGCGCGCATATATATGTGCGCGCATATATATGTGCGCGCATATATATGTGTACCCAACCCTTTATATGCGCGTGCATATACAATGGTGGGGCGCATATATATGTGCGCGCATATATATGTGCGCGCATATATATGTGCGCGCATATATATGTGCGCGCATATATATGTGCGCGCATATATATGTGCGCCCAACCCTGTATATGCGCGTGCATATACAGGGTGGGGGGCATATATATGTGCGCGCATATATATGTGCGCGCATATATATGTGCGCGCATATATATGTGCGCGCATATATATGTGCGCGCATATATTTGTGCGCGCATATATATGTGCGCGCATATATATGTGCGCGCATATATATGTGCACCGAACCCTGTATATGCGCGTGCATATACAGGGTGGGGCGCATATATATGTGCGCGCATATATATGTGCGCGCATATATATGTGCGCGCATATATATGTGCGCGCATATATATGTGCACCCAACCCTGTATATGCGCGTGCATATACAGGGTGGGGCACATATATATGTGCGCGCATATATATGTGCGCGCATATATATGTGCGCGCATATATATGTGCGCGCATATATATGTGAACCCAACCCTGTATATGCGCGTGCATATACAGGGTGGGGCGCATATATATGTGCGCGCATATATATGTGCGCGCATATATATGTGCGCGCATATATATATGTGCGCGCATATATATGTGCACCCAACCCTGTATATGCGCGTGCATATACAGGGTGGGGCACATATATATGTGCGCGCATATATATGTGCGCGCATATATATGTGCGCGCATATATATGTGCACCAAACCCTGTATATGCGCGTGCATATACGGGGTGGGGCGCATATATATGTGCGCGCATATATATGTGCGCGCATATATATGTGCGCGCATATATATGTGCGCGCATATATATGTGCACCCAACCCTGTATATGCGCGTGCATATACAGGGTGGAGCAGATATATATGTGCGCGCATATATATGTGCGCGCATATATATGTGCGCGCATATATATGTGCGCGCATATATATGTGCGCGCATATATATGTGCGCGCATATATATGTGCGCGCATATATATGTGCGCGCATATATATGTGCGCGCATATATATGTGCGCGCATATATATGTGCGCGCATATATATGTGCACCCAACCCTGTATATGCGCGTGCATATATATGCGCGTCTCATATATATGTGCGCGCATATATATGTGCGCGCATATATATGTGCACGCATATATATGTGCACCCAACCCTGTATATGCGCGTGCATATACAGGGTGGGGCGCATATATATGTGCGCGCATATATATGTGCGCGCATATATATGTGCGCGCATATATATGTGCGCGCATATATATGTGCGCGCATATATATGTGCGCGCATATATATGTGCGCGCATATATATGTGTACCCAACCCTGTATATGCGCGTGCATATACAGGGTGGGGCGCATATATATGTGCGCGCATATATATGTGCGCGCATATATATGTGCACGCATATATATGTGCACCCAACCCTGTATATGCGCGTGCATATACAGTGTGGGGCGCATATATATGTGCGCGCATATATATGTGCGCGCATATATATGTGCGCGCATATATATGTGCGCGCATATATATGTGTACCCAACCCTGTATATGCGCGTGCATATACAGGGTGGGGCGCATATATATGTGCGCGCATATATATGTGCGCGCATATATATGTGCGCGCATATATATGTGCGCGCATATATATGTGCGCGCATATATATGTGCGCGCATATATATGTGCACCCAACCCTGTATATGCGCGTGCTTATACAGGGTGGGGCGCATATATATGTGCGCGCATATATATGTGCGCGCATATATATGTGCGCGCATATATATGTGCACCCAACCCTGTATATGCGCGTGCATATACATGGTGGGGCGCATATATATGTGCACGCATATATATGTGCGCGCATATATATGTCAACCCAACCCTGTATATGCGCGTGCATATACAGGGTGGGGCGCATATATATGTGCGCGCATATATATGTGCGCGCATATATATGTGCGCGCATATATATGTGCGCGCATATATATGTGCGCGCATATATATGTGCGCCCAACCCTGTATATGCGCGTGCATATACAGGGTGGGGCACATATATATGTGCGCGCATATATATGTGCGCGCATATATATGTGCGCGCATATATATGTGCGCGCATATATATGTGCTCGCATATATATGTGCGCGCATATATATGTGCACCCAACCCTGTATATGCGCGTGCATATATATGCGCGTCTCATATATATGTGCGCGCATATATATGCGCGTCTCATATATATGTGCGCACATATATATGTGCGCGCATATATATGTGCGCGCATATATATGTGCACCCAACCCTGTATATGCGCGTGCATATACAGGGTGGGGCGCATATATGTGCGCGCATATATATGTGCGCGCATATATATGTGCGCGCATATATATGTGCACGCATATATATGTGCACCCAACCCTGTATATGCGCGTGCATATACAGGGTGGGTCGCATATATATGTGCGCGCATATATATGTGCGCGCATATATATGTGCGCGCATATATATGTGCGCGCATATATATGTGCGCGCATATATATGTGCACCCAACCCTGTATATGCGCGTGCATATACAGGGTGGGGCGCATATATATGTGCGCGCATATATATGTGCGCGCATATATATGTGCACCCAACCCTGTATATGCGCGTGCATATACAGGGTGGGGCACATATATATGTGCGCGCATATATATGTGCGCGCATATATATGTGCTCGCATATATATGTGCGCGCATATATATGTGCGCGCATATATATGTGCGCGCATATATATGTGCACCCAACCCTGTATATGCGCGTGCATATATATGCGCGTCTCATATATGTGCGCGCATATATATGTGCACCCAACCCTGTATATGCGCGTGCATATACAGGGTGGGGCGCATATATGTGCGCGCATATATATGTGCGCGCATATATATGTGCGCGCATATATATGTGCACGCATATATATGTGCACCCAACCCTGTATATGCGCGTGCATATACAGGGTGGGGCACATATATATGTGCGCGCATATATATGTGCGCGCATATATATGTGCGCGCATATATATGTGCTCGCATATATATGTGCGCGCATATATATGTGCGCGCATATATATGTGCACCCAACCCTGTATATGCGCGTGCATATATATGCGCGTCTCATATATATGTGCGCGCATATATATGTGCGCGCATATATATGTGCACGCATATATATGTGCACCCAACCCTGTATATGCGCGTGCATATACAAGGTGGGGCGCATATATATGTGCGCGCATATATATGTGCGCGCATATATATGTGCGCGCATATATATGTGCGCGCATATATATGTGCACCCAACCCTGTATATGCGCGTGCATATACAGGGTGGGGCGCATATATATGTGCGCGCATATATATGTGCGCGCATATATATGTGCACCCAACCCTGTATATGCGCGTGCATATACAGGGTGGGGCACATGTATATGTGCGCGCATATATATGTGCGCGCATATATATGTGCTCGCATATATATGTGCGCGCATATATATGTGCGCGCATATATATGTGCGCGCATATATATGTGCACCCAACCCTGTATATGCGCGTGCATATATATGCGCGTCTCATATATATGTGCACGCATATATATGTGCGCGCATATATATGTGCACGCATATATATGTGCACCCAACCCTGTATATGCGTGTGCATATACAGGGTGGGGCGCATATATATGTGCGCGCATATATATGTGCGCGCATATATATGTGCGCGCATATATATGTGCACGCATATATATGTGCACCCAACCCTGTATATGCGCGTGCATATACAGGGTGGGGCGCATATATGTGTGCGCGCATATATATGTGCGCGCATATATATGTGCGCGCATATATATGTGTGCGCATATATATGTGCGCGCATATATATGTGCGCGCATATATATGTGTACCCAACCCTGTATATGCGCGTGCATATACAGGGTGGGGCGCATATATATGTGCGCGCATATATATGTGCACGCATATATATGTGCGCGCATATATATGTGCACGCATATATATGTGCACCCAACCCTGTATATGCGCGTGCATATACAGGGTGGGGCGCATATATATGTGCGCGCATATATATGTGCGCGCATATATATGTGCGCGCATATATATGTGCGCGCATATATATGTGCGCGCATATATATGTGCACCCAACCCTGTATATGCGCGTGCATATACAGGGTGGGGTGCATATATATGTGCGCGCATATACTGTATATGTGCGCGCATATATATGTGCGCGCATATATATGTGTGCGCATATATATGTGCGCGCATATATATGTGCGCGCATATATATGTGTACCCAACCCTGTATATGCGCGCACATATATATGAGACGCGCATATATATGCGCGCACATATATATGAGACGCGCATATATATGCACGTGCATATACAGGGTGGGGCGCATATATATGTGCGCGCATATATATGTGCGCGCATATATATGTGCGCGCATATATATGTGCGCGCATATATATGTGCACCCAACCCTGTATATGCGCGCGCATATATATGTGCGCGCATATATATGTGCGCGCATATATATGTGCGCGCATATATATGTGCGCGCATATATATGTGCGCGCATATATATGTGCACCCAACCCTGTATATGCGCGTGCATATACAGGGTGGGGTGCATATATATGTGCGCGCATATACTGTATATGTGCGCGCATATATATGTGCGCGCATATATATGTGCGCGCATATATATGTGCGCGCATATATATGTGCGCGCATATATATGTGTGTACCCAACACTGTATATGCGCGCACATATATATGAGACGCGCATATATATGCGCGCACATATATATGAGACGCGCATATATATGCGCGTGCATATACAGGGTGGGGCGCATATATATGTGCGCGCATATATATGTGCGCGCATATATATGTGCGCGCATATATATGTGCGCGCATATATATGTGCACCCAACCCTGTATATGCGCGTGCATATATATGCGCGTCTCATATATATGTGCGCGCATATATATGCGCGTCTCATATATATGTGCGCGCATATATATGCGCGTCTCATATATATGTGCGCGTATATATATGTGCGCGCAAATATATGTGCGCGCATATATATGTGCACCCAACCCTGTATATGCGCGTGCATATACAGGGTGGGGCGCATATAAATGTGCGCGCATATATATGTGCGCGTATATATATGTGCGCGCATATATTTGTGCGCGCATATATATGTGCGCCCAACCCTGTATATGCGCGTGCATATACAGGGTGGGGCGCATATATATGTGCGCGCATATACTGTATATGTGCGTGCATATATATATATGTGCACCCAACCCTGTATATGCGCGTGCATATACAGGGTGGGGCGCATATATATGTGCGCGCATATATATGTGCGCGCATATATATGTGCGCGCATATATATGTGCACGCATATATATGTGCACCCAACCCTGTATATGCGCGTGCATATACAGGGTGGGGCGCATATATATGTGCGCGCATATACTGTATATGTGCGCGCATATATATGTGCGCGCATATATATGTGCGCGCATATATATGTGCGCGCATATATATGTGTACCCAACCCTGTATATGCGCGTGCATATACAGGGTGGGGCGCATATATATGTGCGCGCATATATATGTGCGCGCATATATATGTGCGCGCATATATATGTGCGCGCATATATATGTGCGCGCATATATATGTGCACCCAACCCTGTATATGCGCGTGCATATACAGGGTGGGGCGCATATATATGTGCGCGCATATATATGTGCGCGCATATATATGTGCACCCAACCCTGTATATGCGCGTGCATATACAGGGTGGGGCACATATATATGTGCGCGCATATATATGTGCGCGCATATATATGTGCGCGCATATATATGTCAACCCAACCCTGTATATGCGCGTGCATATACAGGGTGGGGCGCATATATATGTGCGCGCATATATATGTGCGCGCATATATATGTGCGCGCATATATATGTGCGCGCATATATATGTGCACCCAACCCTGTATATGCGCGTGCATATGCAGGGTGGGGCACATATATATGTGCGCGCATATATATGTGCGCGCATATATATGTGCGCGCATATATATGTGCGCGCATATATATGTGCTCGCATATATATGTGCGCGCATATATATGTGCACCCAACCCTGTATATGCGCGTGCATATATATGCGCGTCTCATATATATGTGCGCGCATATATATGCGCGTCTCATATATATGTGCGCGCATATATATGTGCGCGCATATATATGTGCGCGCATATATATGTGCACCCAACCCTGTATATGCGCGTGCATATACAGGGTGGGGCGCATATATGTGCGCGCATATATATGTGCGCGCATATATATGTGCGCGCATATATATGTGCACGCATATATATGTGCACCCAACCCTGTATATGCGCGTGCATATACAGGGTGGGTCGCATATATATGTGCGCGCATATATATGTGCGCGCATATATATGTGCGCGCATATATATGTGCACCCAACCCTGTATATGCGCGTGCATATACAGGGTGGGGCGCATATATATGTGCGCGCATATATATGTGCGCGCATATATATGTGCACCCAACCCTGTATATGCGCGTGCATATACAGGGTGGGGCACATATATATGTGCGCGCATATATATGTGCGCGCATATATATGTGCTCGCATATATATGTGCGCGCATATATATGTGCGCGCATATATATGTGCACCCAACCCTGTATATGCGCGTGCATATATATGCGCGTCTCATATATATGTGCGCGCATATATATGTGCGCGCATATATATGTGCACGCATATATATGTGCACCCAACCCTGTATATGCGCGTGCATATACAAGGTGGGGCGCATATATATGTGCGCGCATATATATGTGCGCGCATATATATGTGCGCGCATATATATGTGCGCGCATATATATGTGCACCCAACCCTGTATATGCGCGTGCATATACAGGGTGGGGCGCATATATATGTGCGCGCATATATATGTGCGCGCATATATATGTGCGCGCATATATATGTGCACCCAACCCTGTATATGCGCGTGCATATACAGGGTGGGGCACATGTATATGTGCGCGCATATATATGTGCGCGCATATATATGTGCTCGCATATATATGTGCGCGCATATATATGTGCGCGCATATATATGTGCGCGCATATATATGTGCACCCAACCCTGTATATGCGCGTGCATATATATGCGCGTCTCATATATATGTGCGCGCATATATATGTGCGCGCATATATATGTGCACGCATATATATGTGCACCCAACCCTGTATATGCGCGTGCATATACAGGGTGGGGCACATATATATGTGCGCGCATATATATGTGCGCGCATATATATGTGCGCGCATATATATGTCAACCCAACCCTGTATATGCGCGTGCATATACAGGGTGGGGCGCATATATATGTGCGCGCATATATATGTGCGCGCATATATATGTGCGCGCATATATATGTGCGCGCATATATATGTGCACCCAACCCTGTATATGCGCGTGCATATGCAGGGTGGGGCACATATATATGTGCGCGCATATATATGTGCGCGCATATATATGTGCGCGCATATATATGTGCGCGCATATATATGTGCTCGCATATATATGTGCGCGCATATATATGTGCACCCAACCCTGTATATGCGCGTGCATATATATGCGCGTCTCATATATATGTGCGCGCATATATATGCGCGTCTCATATATATGTGCGCGCATATATATGTGCGCGCATATATATGTGCGCGCATATATATGTGCACCCAACCCTGTATATGCGCGTGCATATACAGGGTGGGGCGCATATATGTGCGCGCATATATATGTGCGCGCATATATATGTGCGCGCATATATATGTGCACGCATATATATGTGCACCCAACCCTGTATATGCGCGTGCATATACAGGGTGGGTCGCATATATATGTGCGCGCATATATATGTGCGCGCATATATATGTGCGCGCATATATATGTGCGCGCATATATATGTGCGCGCATATATATGTGCGCGCATATATATGTGCACCCAACCCTGTATATGCGCGTGCATATACAGGGTGGGGCGCATATATATGTGCGCGCATATATATGTGCGCGCATATATATGTGCACCCAACCCTGTATATGCGCGTGCATATACAGGGTGGGGCACATATATATGTGCGCGCATATATATGTGCGCGCATATATATGTGCTCGCATATATATGTGCGCGCATATATATGTGCGCGCATATATATGTGCACCCAACCCTGTATATGCGCGTGCATATATATGCGCGTCTCATATATATGTGCGCGCATATATATGTGCGCGCATATATATGTGCACGCATATATATGTGCACCCAACCCTGTATATGCGCGTGCATATACAAGGTGGGGCGCATATATATGTGCGCGCATATATATGTGCGCGCATATATATGTGCGCGCATATATATGTGCGCGCATATATATGTGCACCCAACCCTGTATATGCGCGTGCATATACAGGGTGGGGCGCATATATATGTGCGCGCATATATATGTGCGCGCATATATATGTGCGCGCATATATATGTGCACCCAACCCTGTATATGCGCGTGCATATACAGGGTGGGGCACATGTATATGTGCGCGCATATATATGTGCGCGCATATATATGTGCGCGCATATATATGTGCACCCAACCCTGTATATGCGCGTGCATATATATGCGCGTCTCATATATATGTGCGCGCATATATATGTGCGCGCATATATATGTGCACGCATATATATGTGCACCCAACCCTGTATATGCGCGTGCATATACAGGGTGGGGCGCATATATATGTGCGCACATATATATGTGCGCGCATATATATGTGCGCGCATATATATGTGCACGCATATATATGTGCACCCAACCCTGTATATGCGCGTGCATATACAGGGTGGGGCGCATATATGTGTGCGCGCATATATATGTGCGCGCATATATATGTGCGCGCATATATATGTGCGCGCATATATATGTGCGCGCATATATATGTGCGCGCATATATATGTGTACCCAACCCTGTATATGCGCGTGCATATACAGGGTGGGGCGCATATATATGTGCGCGCATATATATGTGCACGCATATATATGTGCGCGCATATATATGTGCACGCATATATATGTGCACCCAACCCTGTATATGCGCGTGCATATACAGGGTGGGGCGCATATATATGTGCGCGCATATATATGTGCGCGCATATATATGTGCGCGCATATATATGTGCGCGCATATATATGTGCACCCAACCCTGTATATGCGCGTGCATATACAGGGTGGGGTGCATATATATGTGCGCGCATATACTGTATATGTGCGCGCATATATATGTGCGCGCATATATATGTGTGCGCATATATATGTGCGCGCATATATATGTGCGCGCATATATATGTGTACCCAACCCTGTATATGCGCGCACATATATATGAGACGCGCATATATATGCGCGCACATATATATGAGACGCGCATATATATGCACGTGCATATACAGGGTGGGGCGCATATATATGTGCGCGCATATATATGTGCGCGCATATATATGTGCGCGCATATATATGTGCGCGCATATATATGTGCACCCAACCCTGTATATGCGCGCGCACATATATATGAGACGCGCATATATATGCGCGTGCATATACAGGGTGGGGCGCATATATATGTGCGTGCATATATATGTGCGCGCATATATATGTGCGCGCATATATATGTGCGCGCATATATATGTGCGCGCATATATATGTGCGCGCATATATATGTGCACCCAACCCTGTATATGTGCGCGCATATATATGTGCGCGCATATATATGTGCGCGCATATATATGTGCGCGCATATATATGTGCGCGCATATATATGTGCACCCAACCCTGTATATGCGCGTGCATATACAGGGTGGGGTGCATATATATGTGCGCGCATATACTGTATATGTGCGCGCATATATAAGTGCGCGCATATATATGTGCGCGCATATATATGTGCGCGCATATATATGTGCGCGCATATATATGTGTGTACCCAACACTGTATATGCGCGCACATATATATGAGATGCGCATATATATGCGCGCACATATATATGAGACGCGCATATATATGCGCGTGCATATACAGGGTGGGGCGCATATATATGTGCGCGCATATATATGTGCGCGCATATATATGTGCGCGCATATATATGTGCGCGCATATATATGTGCACCCAACCCTGTATATGCGCGTGCATATATATGCGCGTCTCATATATATGTGCGCGCATATATATGCGCGTCTCATATATATGTGCGCGCATATATATGCGCGTCTCATATATATGTGCGCGTATATATATGTGCGCGCAAATATATGTGCGCGCATATATATGTGCACCCAACCCTGTATATGCGCGTGCATATACAGGGTGGGGCGCATATAAATGTGCGCGCATATATATGTGCGCGTATATATATGTGCGCGCATATATTTGTGCGCGCATATATATGTGCGCCCAACCCTGTATATGCGCGTGCATATACAGGGTGGGGCGCATATATATGTGCGCGCATATACTGTATATGTGCGTGCATATATATATATATATATGTGCACCCAACCCTGTATATGCGCGTGCATATACAGGGTGGGGCGCATATATATGTGCGCGCATATACTGTATATGTGCGCGCATATATATGTGCGCGCATATATATGTGCGCGCATATATATGTGCGCGCATATATATGTGCGCGCATATATATGTGCGCGCATATATATGTGCGCGCATATATATGTGCGCGCATATATATGTGTACCCAACCCTGTATATGCGCGTGCATATACAGGGTGGGGCGCATATATATGTGCGCGCATATATATGTGCGCGCATATATATGTGCGCGCATATATATGTGCGCGCATATATATGTGCGCGCATATATATGTGCACCCAACCCTGTATATGCGTGTGCATATACAGGGTGGGGCGCATATATATGTGCGCGCATATATATGTGCGCGCATATATATGTGCGCGCATATATATGTGCACCCAACCCTGTATATGCGCGTGCATATACAGGGTGGGGCGCATATATATGTGCGCGCATATATATATGCGCGCACATATATATGCGCCCCACCCTGTATATGCACGCGCATATACAGGGTTGGGTGCACATATATATGCGCGCACATATATATGCGCGCACATATATATGCGCGCACATATATATGCGCGCACATATATATGCGCGCACATATATATGCGCGCACATATATATGCGCGCACATATATATGCGCGCACATATATATGCGCCCCACCCTGTATATGCATGCGCATATACAGGGTTGGGTGCACATATATATGCGCGCACCTATATATGAGCGCACATATATATGCGCCCCACCCTGTATATGCAGGCGCATATACAGGGTTTGGCGCACATATATATGCGTGCACATATATATGCGCCACACCCTTTATACGCACGCGCATATACAGGGTGTGGCGCATATATATGTGCGCGCATATATATGTGCGCGCATATATATGTGCGCGCATATACAGGGTGGGGCGCATATACAGGGTGGGGCGCATATATACAGTCCTATGAAAAAGTTTGGGCACCCCTATTAATCTTAATCATTTTTAGTTCTAAATATTTTAGTATTTGCAACAGCCATTTCAGTTTGATATATCTAATAACTGATGGACACAGTAATATTTCAGGATTGAAATGAGGTTTATTGTACTAACAGAAAATGCGCAATATGCATTAAACCAAAATTTGACCGGTGCAAAAGTATGGGCACCTCAACAGAAAAGTGACATTAATATTTAGTACATCCTCCTTTTGCAAAGATAACAGCCTCTAGTCGCTTCCTGTAGCTTTTAATCAGTTCCTGGATCCTGGATGAAGGTATTTTGGACAAACAATTCAAGTTCAGTTAAGTTAGATGGTCGCCGAGCATGGACAGCCCGCTTCAAATCATCCCACAGATGTTCAATGATGTTCAGGTCTGGGGACTGGGATGGCCATTCCAGAACATTGTAATTGTTCCTCTGCATGAATGCCTGAGGATTTGGAGCAGTGTTTTGGATCATTGTCTTGCTGAAATATCCATCCCCGGCGTAACTTCAACTTCGTCACTGATTCTTGAACATTATTCTCAAGAATCTGCTGATACTGAGTGGAATCCATGCGACCCTCAACTTTAACAAGATTCCCGATGCCGGCATTGGCCACACAGCCCCAAAGCATGATGGAACCTCCACCAAATTTTACAGTGGGTAGCATGTGTTTTTCTTGGAATGCTGTTTCTTTTTGGACGCCATGCATAACGCCTTTTTTTATAACCAAACAACTCAATTTTTGTTTCCAAAATGAAGCGGCCTTGTCCAAATGTGCTTTTTCATACCTCAGGCAACTCTATTTGTGGCGTATGTGCAGAAACGGCTTCTTTCTCATCACTCTCCCATACAGCTTCTATTTGTGCAAAGTGTGCTGTATCGTTGACCGATGCACAGTGACACCATCTGCAGCAAGATGATGCTGCAGCTCTTTGGAGGTGGTCTGTGGATTGTCCTTGACTGTTCTCACCATTCTTCTTCTCTGCCTTTCTGATATTTTTCTTGGCCTGCCACTTCTGGGCTTAACAAGAACTGTCCCTGTGGTCTTCCATTTCCTTACTATGTTCCTCACAGTGGAAACTGACAGGTTAAATCTCTGAGACAGCTTTTTGTATCCTTCCGCTGAACAACTATGTTGAACAATCTTTGTTTTCAGATCATTTGAGAGTTGTTTTGAGTAGCCCATGATGCCACTCTTCAGAGGAGATTCAAATAGTAGAACAACTTGCAATTGGCCACCTTAAATACCTTTTCTTATGATTGGATACATCTGGCTATGAAGTTCAAAGCTCACTGAGGTTACAAAACCAATTTTGTGCTTCAGTAAGTCAGTAAAAAGTAGTTAGGAGTATTCAAATCAATAAAATGATAAGGGTGCCCATACTTTTGCACCGGTCAAATTTTGGTTTAATGCATATTGCGCATTTTCTGTTAGTACAATAAACCTCATTTCAATCCTGAAATATTACTGTGTCCATCAGTTATTAGATATATCAAACTGAAATGGCTGCTGCAAACACCAAAATATTTAGAACTAAAAATGATTAAGATTAATAGGGGTGCCCAAACTTTTTCATAGGACTGTATGTGCACGCATATCTATGTGCCCACACACACATATATATGTATACACACATATATATATATATATACAGTCCTATGAAAAAGTTTGGGCACCCCTATTAATCTTAATCATTTTTAGTTCTAAATATTTTGGTGTTTGCAGCAGCCATTTCAGTTTGATATATCTAATAACTGATGGACACAGTAATATTTCAGGATTGAAATGAGGTTTATTGTACTAACAGAAAATGCGCAATATGCATTAAACCAAAATTTGACCGGTGCAAAAGTATGGGCACCCTTATCATTTTATTGATTTGAATACTCCTAACTACTTTTTACTGACTTACTGAAGCACAAAATTGGTTTTGTAACCTCAGTGAGCTTTGAACTTCATAGCCAGGTGTATCCAATCATGAGAAAAGGTATTTAAGGTGGCCAATTGCAAGTTGATCTCCTATTTGAATCTCCTCTGAAGAGTGGCATCATGGGCTACTCAAAACAATTCTCAAATGATCTGAAAACAAAGATTGTTCAACATAGTTGTTCAGCGGAAGGATACAAAAAGCTGTCTCAGAGATTTAACCTGTCAGTTTCCACTGTGAGGAACATAGTAAGGAAATGGAAGACCACAGGGACAGTTCTTGTTAAGCCCAGAAGTGGCAGGCCAAGAAAAATATCAGAAAGGCAGAGAAGAAGAATGGTGAGAACAGTCAAGGACAATCCACAGACCACCTCCAAAGAGCTGCAGCATCATCTTGCTGCAGATGGTGTCACTGTGCATCAGTCAGCAATACAGCGCACTTTGCACAAATAGAAGCTGTATGGGAGAGTGATGAGAAAGAAGCCGTTTCTGCACGTACGCCACAAATAGAGTTGCCTGAGGTATGATAAAGCACATTTGGACAAGGCAGCTTCATTTTGGAAACAAAAATTGAGTTGTTTGGTTATAAAAAAGGCGTTATGCATGGCGTCCAAAAAGAAACAGCATTCCAAGAAAAACACATGCTACCCACTGTAAAATTTGGTGGAGGTTCCATCATGCTTTGGGGCTGTGTGGCCAATGCCGGCATCGGGAATCTTGTTAAAGTTGAGGGTCGCATGGATTCCACTCAGTATCAGCAGATTCTTGAGAATAATGTTCAAGAATCAGTGACGAAGTTGAAGTTACGCCGGGGATGGATATTTCAGCAAGACAATGATCCAAAACACCGCTCCAAATCCTCAGGCATTCATGCAGAGGAACAATTACAATGTTCTGGAATGGCCATCCCAGTCCCCAGACCTGAATATCATTGAACATCTGTGGGATGATTTGAAGCGGGCTGTCCATGCTCGGCGACCATCTAACTTAACTGAACTTGAATTGTTTGTCCAAAATACCTTTATCCAGGATCCAGGAACTGATTAAAAGCTACAGGAAGCGACTAGAGGCTGTTATCTTTGCAAAAGGAGGATCTACTAAATATTAATGTCACTTTTCTGTTGAGGTGCCCATACTTTTGCACCGGTCAAATTTTGGTTTAATGCATATTGCACATTTTCTGTTAGTACAATAAACCTCATTTCAATCCTGAAATATTACTGTGTCCATCAGTTATTAGATATATCAAACTGAAATGGCTGTTGCAAATACCAAAATATTTAGAACCAAAAATGATTAAGATTAATAGGGGTGCCCAAACTTTTTCATAGGACTGTATATATATATATATATATATATATATATATATATATATATGCGCACATCTATATATATATACACATACAAACACATGCACATATATATGCACACGCATAGAAACATACAAAAGGTCCTTTCGGAGTATAGTAAATAGCCAGTTCAGTGTGAGATGGCTAAATACTATCACTGGAAGGACCTCACTGGTATGAAACCTTGTAACTCAGTCACACTTTTTGCTGAAAATGTTTTTTTTCCATCTTTTATTGATTTCAATCAATCCTATTAATATTATAAAGGTGAAAGTTTGCGAGTTTGGATGTTTGTGGATTTGTGTGTTTGGATGTTTGGATGTTTAGATGTTTGTTACTCAATCACGCAAAACCCGCTCGACCGATTTGGCTGAAATTTTCCACAAACACTTTTCGTCACAATAGCGCACATACGTTTTTCCCAGGACCCCCACAAAACCCAAACTCACATCACTATCTCTGCAATCTCACACACTTTGGACCATAGCAAGCCACAAAATTCATATTACCCCCTACAGCAGAGGTCAGCAACCCCTGACACACGTGCCAAGAGTGGCACTCCTGCCATATTTCACTGGCACACCAGCAGCACAGGACCTGTAAGAGTTAAATGAAGTCCGAGTCTCTTCAGTGTTCTGCTAGAGCTGAGGCATAAGGACACTCCCCTTTGAGAGGGGTGCAGGAAACCCAGGGGGTGGAGCTTAATCGCTCAGGTCTGTGCCTGCTATAGTGATAGCTCCTGCCGTCTGCATCCTGCAAAGATTCCCCGAGGAGAAGAGGAAGCTGCTAGCAAAGTGAAACTGAAAAACACGCAGGTACATAGGATAATTAATGTCAGGCATTTGGGGTTATTAGTTTAGTCTTAGTAACTCCATGTGCCTCACATTAATAGGAATAAACCCCATCATGTCCCTCATATTAACCCCTGTGTGCCTCATATTAATAGGAATAAACCCCATCATGTCCCTCATATTAACCCCTGTGTGCCTCATATTAATAGGAATAAACCCCATCATGTCCCTCATATTAACCCCTGTGTGCCTCATATAAAGGTTACTACTATGTGAGACATATGGAGGTAATAATAAAAGACCTCAATAATGAAGCTACTTAATTATTATCTCCAAGTCTCTCACATATCAGTAACTCTTACACAAGGGTTAATGTGAGGGACATGATGGGGTTAATTGCTATTAATAAGAGGCACATGGAGTTACTAAACTGTTATGCACAGGGACAGACTTTATGTTGCTTGCTCAAGAGTATCCTGTGCCCAAAATGTACATGTACTGGTGGAAAATAACAAATCATACATTGTCGTATATCCAAGTATATTCACTTGAAATACCTCTGTCCAAAAGACACTATGTACAGTTTATAACAACACCGTATAGCAGCTGAAATACAAATTACATTAATCACAAAAGTCTCATGTATTCTCAGAATTACAGAAAAAACAAGATACAAAGTTACATTTCATATCCCATACCTTATACACAGTACGAAAACCTTACCCGCGCCTGTATTTACCCACTTCCACAATCACCGCAGACGAAGTCGCGGGTACCAGCTAGTTGTTGGAATAATAAAGATAATATGTGTCTTATCTTAAAATTTTTTACGATTTAATCTTGTCCCTTTATTGTGAGATTTACAAACATTACTGAAGCCGGAGCCCAGTTATTATAAAGGTCCTTACAGAGAGCGGGGTTTAGCCAATTCACAGTGAATACTATAAGAGTTCAGGATCGACCAATAGGGGCAAAAATGGTCCCTACAAATGATGGGAAATAGACGGCCCACATAGAGTTGGCTAAATACCATCACTGGTGAGAACCTAGTCCCTCTGGAGTACAGTATTTAGCCAATTCACTGTGAGCTGGCTAAATACTATCTCAGTTAAGGACCCGACCACTAGGGGGCAAAAAGGTCCTTACCAGTAATGGAAAATAGACAGCTCACACTGAGCTGGCTAAATACTAGACGCCGTAAGGACCAGGTCCTTACGGCGTCTAGTATTTAGTCACAACCCAGAGTGTTCCTGCACCCCAGCAACTAGACTCTGGGGCAATGGTCAACCATTACAACCTCAAGGAACATCATTTTCTGCCCCTAGCTCATCCAGGGACAGCCCTGCATCAAGGGAAGAGTTTGCCTGGACTTTTGCCAGCCGCGTCAGGAGGAACAACTGAGGTCTCTGTCAGGAGGAATTCATTTGGGCCTAGTATCCAGGTACCTACATCCCTGTCAGAGCTTTTTGTTCCATTACCAGACACAACATCCTTGGTTGGGAGTGGAATGAGAGGAGGAGTAGTTGTGAACTTATTTGTGGAGCCTGTAACATCTCTGGGCAGCCTCCTAAAGCCGAGGCAGGGGGATTAGACAGTGAACTACTACCCTCATCTACCAGATGCTGTTGTGCTAGTTCCAGCCAAGTTAATAAAGTGTTACCTGTTTTCACTGCACACCTGAACTCCTGAGCCGTACCTGCATCACCATCATGGCCCTTCTGAACACCATCAAAGCGGCTCAGAGAGGAGAGATCCCCTCTCCAACTAGAAGTGCCCCGGGGGAAATACTACTACTACCACCAACATCAGGACAGGCTGCAGGTCCCCCATCGACTGTGTCCGGCCATGGAGTGGGATTGGGGTGCATGTGGAGTGTGCTCAGCCTAGCAGGTGGCATAGCCAGTGTCACTACTACTCCCATCCTCTGTCTCCTCCGCTGGGTTGTGGCACATATACACTATACCTGAGTTACAAAACATTCTGACGCTAAATTCAAACCTGCGTTTGGGTCTCCAAACAGACCCCCCAAAGGAAACCTAATCCACTTAAAAAAGCAGTTACCCGCAGACCCCATAGACTATAATGGGGTCTGCCAGGTTTCCACATGGTTTCTACACACAAAGGATGGAAAAATGCAGAGACAAAAGCGCTGCTTGCAGGACTTTTCTCTCTGCATTTTTAAGTGGATTTGGGGAGGGAAACCCCCAATGTAGATGAGGTGCAGACGTGAATTTAGCCTTACAGTTATTCCTACCTCTCCTTTTACAATGCATGGGAAGAGGTAACAAAACAACAAGTACTGTATATTCTGGTCTCACTGTTAGGGACTATAGTTGTGTCCAACCTGACTATATAGGGTCATATGTTAAAATAAAGATGTACATAAGGTGCATAAGGCAGAAGGATGCACACTGTATATTGTTCTGGTCTTTCCCATTTTACATTAAATGAAAAATGATACGTCTACTGCAGTCTATAACTGGGACACATCAGGACAGATTATAACATGTACCAACCTCCCCCATCCAATGTTTCACAGGAGGGACCTAGGGTAGATAACACGTGATTAGAGATGAACGAACAGTAAAATGTTCAAGGTTCGATATTTATTTCGAGTAGCCCCTCAATATTCGACTACTCAAATCGAATATCGAACCCTATTATAGTCTATGGGGGGAAAATGCTCGTTTCAGGGGTAGGCAACGTTCGATCAAATTATACTTACCAAGTTGACGAGTGAGGGTCGGGCTGGATCCTCCGAGAAGTCTTCGCCGTGCAGCGTCCCCGCGGCATCATCCGGCTCTTCATTCACACTGCCAGGCATCGGGCCTGGGCAGAGCCGACTGCGCATGCCCGCACTACAAGTGGACATGCGCAGTCGGCTCTGCCCAGGCCCGATGCCTGGCAGAGTGAATGAAGATCCGGAAGACGCCGCGGGGAAGCTGCACGGAGAAGACTTCTAAAGGTAGGAGAAGAACCAGCGTTGATTGGACGACTGTATAGCATTTGGCCAATCAATGCTGGTTCTGCATCGAACTTTTACATTCGAATCGCGAGTGGTACCTGATCGAGTACGAGTATTTCGAATACGGTAGTATTCGATCGAATACCTACTCGATCGAATACCTACTCGATCGAGTCCTACTCGCTCATCTCTACACGTGATGTGTGGGTATTAAGGTCAGCCTCCTTAAGGCTAAGGCCCCACGTAGCAGGACGCAGCGGGTTTTACCTGCAGCACTTTTCACACAAAGTCTTCAGAGGTTTTTCTGTGGACTTTCTGCTTCAATTATCCCTATAGGAAACCCGATGGCATTTTCATAGCTATAATTGAAATGCTGCGATTTCCAAAAATGTGTATTTTTCTGCAATGTGTGGATGGGACTGTATAACGCTTGCTGTGGGGCCTCGGCTTAAAAAGAATTTTTAGCTTGAGACCAACTTTAATGAATAATGAACTGTTTTTCAATATCATGGGCTTCTTGGTGACATAATCATGAAATTACTGGAGATAACTAATGGAGATTTCACCAAAAAAACAATCTCTAAGTTAGGAAATTCTAGGAAATAGAATATCTCATAAACCACAATATACTATAAACCAATGTTTTAGTGCAGGCTCCTGCATTTGTTTTCCACTCTTTTGATGCTGTTCTACATAACTGACATTTGGTAATGTTTCTAGTATACCCCAGGGCATAGAAGAGTGAAATGAACAGTATATAATTGATAGCGTACTCATTTACTTATGACACAATGCTGTTAATGGTTGACATTAGAGAAAGCTCTGGAGGACCTCAGAATGACATCAAGCCTTTAAACTGTGGTAAGTGAACCGATACACAAAATAATAATGATGGTGTAGACTAAACTCAAAGCTGACCAAATAAGAAAGAGAAAAAACATACTGGCACAGAGGTGAACCGGTAGAACAATCCTACTTATACACATTCTAATTATCTTCTGTAGCGCGCCCTAAAGTGCCATGAACTAGGATTTTTTTTGGACAATAAAATTCTGGATATTTGCATTTCTCCACTAAAACTCTTGAGTAGACTCAGAAGAGTTCCTTACTATTGTATAGGTGATATAATTATTGTCAACCTAGACAAACTGGCAGGGTACACAGTATAGAAGCTGCAATAGGCCTCAATAACTAAGGTGTGTGGGGGGGGACTATAGAGTATACACAAAGTAACATCAAATGTAACAATTTAATACCCAAAGGGTTCAGTGCTATGTATGAAAAAGAGACAAAGAAGCTGACAAGAAAGCAGTTTAACAAATAAGAAAGGAGAAAAGACAGAAGAACATTATAGTTACAGTCCCATTGTTTCCAGGAAGCTTGGAGAAGTATGGCTGACACTCAGTCTTTTCGCTGGCTTCCACATTGTCAACCAGTTTCTAACATATACACATTGACAAGGTGAAGCTTCTAGTTTGTAGTTAGCTATCTCTCTCTCCTCCTAATCTCTGAGGTAGGGGATTAGCTAATCCATCGTCATCTGGGAAAGTTGTGGCATCAATTGTTCTATCTCCATCCTTGAAAGTTGGATCTCCCGGCCTATGAGATTAAATCCAGTTACCCTCCCCCCTCTCTTAGGCTGGAGTGAGTCTGCAGGGACAGAGAATTGTTAAACCATAATCCTCACCTCGCTTGTATTACTGTAAAGGGTTTGCTGCCAGACCAGGCAGGGAGTCTGATCTGGAGATCCCAGTAAGGGAATACAGTCCTATGAAAAAGTTTGGGCACCCCTATTAATCTTAATCATTTTTAGTTCTAAATATTTTGGTATTTGCAACAGCCATTTCAGTTTGATATATCTAATAACTGATGGACACAGTAATATTTCAGGATTGAAATGAGGTTTATTGTACTAACAGAAAATGTTCAATATGCATTAAACCAAAATTTGACCGGTGCAAAAGTATGGGCACCTCAACAGAAAAGTGACATTAATATTTAGTACATCCTCCTTTTGCAAAGATAACAGCCTCTAGTCGCTTCCTGTAGCTTTTAATCAGTTCCTGGATCCTGGATAAAGGTATTTTGGACAAACAATTCAAGTTCAGTTAAGTTAGATGGTCGCCGAGCATGGACAGCCCGCTTCAAATCATCCCACAGATGTTCAATGATATTCAGGTCTGGGGACTGGGATGGCCATTCCAGAACATTGTAATTGTTCCTCTGCATGAATGCCTGAGGATTTGGAGCGGTGTTTTGGATCATTGTCTTGCTGAAATATCCATCCCCGTCGTAACTTCAACTTCGTCACTGATTCTTGAACATTATTCTCAAGAATCTGCTGATACTGAGTGGAATCCATGCGACCCTCAACTTTAACAAGATTCCCGGTGCCGGCATTGGCCACACAGCCCCAAAGCATGATGGAACCTTCACCAAATTTTACAGTGGGTAGCATGTGTTTTTCTTGGAATGCTGTTTCTTTTTGGATGCCATGCATAACGCCTTTTTTTTATAACCAAACAACTCAATTTTTGTTTCCAAAATGAAGCTGCCTTGTCCAAATGTGCTTTTTCACACCTCAGGCAACTCTATTTGTGGCGTACGTGCAGAAACGGCTTCTTTCTCATCACTCTCCCATACAGCTTCTATTTGTGCAAAGTGCGCTGTATAGTTGACCGATGCACAGTGACACCATCTGCAGCAAGATGATGCTGCAGCTCTTTGGAGGTGGTCTGTGGATTGTCCTTGACTGTTCTCACCATTCTTCTTCTCTGCCTTTCTGATATTTTTCTTGGCCTGCCACTTCTGGGCTTAACAAGAACTGTCCCTGTGGTCTTCCATTTCCTTACTATGTTCCTCACAGTGGAAACTGACAGGTTAAATCTCTGAGACAACGTTTTGTATCCTTCCCCTGAACAACTATGTTGAACAATCTTTGTTTTCAGATCATTTGAGAGCGGGCTGTCCATGTTCGGCGACCATCAAACTTAACTGAACTTGAATTGTTTTGTAGAAAGAAATGGTCCAAAATACCTTCATCCAGGATCCAGGAACTGATTAAAAGCTACAGGAAGCGACTAGAGGCTGTTATCTTTGCAAAAGGAGGATGTACTAAATATTAATGTCACTTTTCTGTTGAGGTGCCCATACTTTTGCACCGGTCAAATTTTGGTTTAATGCATATTGCGCATTTTCTGTTAGTACAATAAACCTCATTTCAATCCTGAAATATTACTGTGTCCATCAGTTATTAGATATATCAAACTGAAATGGCTGTTGCAAACACCAAAATATTTAGAACTAAAAATGATTAAGATTAATAGGGGTGCCCAAACTTTTTCATAGGACTGTATCTCTTTCTTGACCAGTCCCAGACATTAAAGGGGTATTCCCACGTCACATATTCACCAGTCTTCACTGCTGTAAAATCTTCTTTCTTCCTGGTTTCTTGCGCCATTTGGTGGGCAGGGTTTCACATGCAACCTGCCTTTTAGCTCCGCCCCTGAATTAGAGTGTAGCTCTGCCCACCGCATAGCGTGATCCTATGGGGCGGCTGAAGGGCCTATGATGTCATCAAAGGTCCTCAAATAACACTATATGCACAATATTGGACTATGAAGTACAGGCAGGAGCAACTCCATTCTGTGTTACATACAGAGACTGCCTGTCTCTGTCATAATGAACACAATTGAATTAGCTAGCCTGATAGCTGGGAGAACAGAAGAAATTAAAGCAGCTCCTCTCCTCTATCTGAGAGCAGGGAGCTAGGTCACATGGTGTAGACACAGGAATAGCTACAAACACAGGCTCGCTCCCCTGCACTTAGCCCCTCCCCCCCCAGAGCAGCGGATACATTACTTGACTTTTGAGCAGATAAGTCAAGGGCTGTGTCAACAATGAATTCAATAAAGTAAGATAGTGGACAAACAAAGCAGTTTTGCTGAAGCAGTGTATTTAGGAAAAGTCTTACATCCACATTAACACATCCTTGTGATGGAACAACCCCTTTAATTATAACACACATACCACTATTATATACTGATGACACCTGCAGAAACACTGTATTCAATAATGATAGATACACGAACAATATCATTCAGTAATGATACATACACAAGTAAGTTTCCTTCACCACAGAGAGAGACTAGAATGACAAATTTCATATTTATTAATTCATAACACCAAACACCACATGGATGAAGGACCATATAAATAACACTATTGATAGAATTTCCTGAAGGCAATTCCCAATAACACCTGATAGGGGAAGGGAAGACAGAGATAGTGAGCCCTAAACCTAGACCCACGCCCTGTGCCTACCTATTTTCCACAACTGTCCTAATGACAGCAACAACTGGATGACAAACCCCACTCTAGATAAGTGATACACAGAACATGACAAGAGAACACAACACAGAAGAGGAGTCAGCAAAACAAGGGTTAAACCAGAGAGACAAAACAGTACCAATTAGCAATCCAAATGAGTAGTCAAAAAGCCAAAAAGCAGAGGTCAGTAAATACTATACAAGAGGAAAGGAAAACGCTTAGCAAGGTCAGAGACACAATAGACAACCACCATGCATGGGATGATGGCCAGTTTATTAAAGAGGACCTTTCATCAGTTGGGGCACATGCGGTTTTATATATCACTAGAAAGCTGACCGCTAGAAACTGCACTGTCGGCTTTCTAGGGGTATATAAAACCGCATGTGCCCCAAGTGATGAAAGTTCCTCTTTAAGGAAGTCCAGAACCAGGCTTGATCGGTAGATCAGCTGTCAATCACAAGCACACAAAAGTTAACCCTAACAGTGCCAACACAGAATGACAAGAGTCCGGGAGCAGGTAATCACGAGCGGACTGAGCCTCCTGTGCCGTACAATGAGGCCAGAGGATGCGCTGGAGTTCGAACGCATGAGGACGTAACAAGTATACACTGAATAAGACACAAGGGTCTAACATATAGAGTTATAAAGAACGATCTACAAAGACAAATTGATTCAAACTCACCGTGTCAAATTTACCAAACAGTAAATACATAAAGGTCTAAATCAATACAAAGGGCAATAAGATCAATACATATCAACTATCAGCATAGCACCTACTGCGGCGGCTGTGATTGGTGATCACATTGATTGGGCCATTTAACCAGTTAGATACTGCAGTAAATAATGCTTTATTCACAATAGAAGGCCATTGATCTTCTTTGGTTTGTTTACTTTTAAAAGAACAAGAACATGTACGTACCAGCATTATGTGCTATTGTTTAGTAGCAACAAAAATCGAAGAAAAGTACCGGCTGGGCGAGATTAGATACAGTCGGTATGGCTTGTGTCTACTGGACCTGTGAGGCTCAAACTAGCAAAGCTTGAAATAACTAAACCCACGCAGTGTGAGGTACGAAATGTAAAATATTAGCGGGTCATAGTAAGAAAAAAAAACAAACTAAATCTAATTTGTTTTTTGCAGGAAATATTACAAAAAAAAAACAAGTGTAGCAGTAAATATAAGTTATAGAGGAAAAATGAAACGGCAGACATGTAGTTTAATTACAAAATAGTGGGAAAAGTGTTAAATATCGGACTAACAGCATGTGACCGGTGTTATATTACCCTCTCCTCAGACTCAACACATACATACACCATTTGGATAACTTGACCATTATAGTTGTCATTCCCTTGGTCAGGCAAAATTTAATGCATACAATGCATAGTAGCATGGTAATGTGGTTCACAAGGCTGGAAAAATGTAGATCCGTCCAGTTTGGCCCACTATCCAGAAATGTTTTAAGCCAATGTAAGGTGTATTTTGTACCTAACTTGTACGACCAAAATAAATTTTGATCCCAAACCCAAAATTAATCTTGAGAGTTTCGCCCATTACTGTTACAAACCCTGTCATCTTGTAGAGTATGTGAGAAGGTGACAGGCAGAGTGCTGGAGTCCTGATATTTCTCCCCCAGATTTCTGACATATGTGTGGTCCAATGTGGGTCTAGATTTCAGCCCCAGGTGTAGGTCCCAGGCTCGCTAATGGGCCATAAAAGGCTGCAGAGACTGAACTACAGGGCAGATCCGGGGAACGAGAGGAGGTGCCTGGGTCTGTCCTGAAGAGCTGAATTTTGATGAGACCAAACTAGGACTTGTTGTGCTTTGTTTGATTGTATGGACGGAAGCAAGCCACACGTATAGTTAGCCTGATTCTCTATTAGTTAGAGCTCGGACGAGCAGGAGTTTTGTTTTGCCTTTTGCCTGAAGTTAAGGCTGTGTTTTATTTTGCTTAATTTTGCACCTGACATGAAGGTTTATTTATTTTGCATCACATTTGGTGTCCCTGTCTCTGACTGGTTGGGTCCACACCATTGCTACTACCGAGCTACCTTCGCCATAAGTGTTATTCTGTTCTTTGTGATAGTGAGGGAGCATTAATGTCTAAAGTGCCTGTTGTTCTTTAATATTGGTGTTTCAAAAAGAGAGAACATCAGTAAATCATATCTAAAATGATCATCTGTATGACATAACAAGCTAAGTGTAATTGTTCTAGCAGCAGATCCTATAATATCTCAGCATCAGTGTTCACATATTGTACCACCTACAGTATAGTGCCACATAATACAAGTCATAGCACATACAGCATACAGTATAATACCAGTCATAGGATAGGAAGCTTCCCACCCAGTAATTAAAGGAGTTTTGCAGGCCAAAAGTAAATGGGTGGGGTTCTGACTCCTAGCACCTCCATCAATCATCTGTTCTCAGCAGCCAATACAGAGATAATGGAGCAGGAGGCAGACAGCTCCGTACTCTGTGTAGCATCCCAGCAAAGTCAATGCAACTTAGCTCCCATTCAAGTGTTGATCTGCGATACCTTGGTCTGACCACTACATAGAGAACAGAGCTGTCTGCTTCCTGCTTTACTCACTGTGTATTAGCTTCTGATAATAGCTGATCAGTGGGGGTGTCAGTGTCAGACCCTCACATATCTAATAGAATAGTGCATCAATATTTTTAGCCCAGAAATTCACTTTAATATCAATGACTGAATCAGCTTCTGCAAAGAGAGAGATAAATGAGATAAACTGTGCCTGCTGTAATTCTCTATATACTTGCTATACCATAGCCAGAATGCATCAAATACATTATACAGATGTCATTTTGCAGTCCCTGCTAGAGATGAGTGAGTAGTACTCGATCGAGTACCATCAGTATTCGAAATACTCGTACTCGATCGAGTACCACTCGCTGTTCGAATGTAAAAGTTCGATGCAGAACCAGCATTGATTGGCCGAATGCTATACAGTCGGCCAATCAACGCTGGTTCTTCTCCTACCTTTAGAAGTCTTCTCCTTGCAGCTTCCCCGCGGCGTCTTCTGGCTCTTCATTCACTCTGTCTGGCATTGGGCCTGGGCAGAGCCGACTGTGCATGTCCGCTTGTAGTGCGGTCATGTGCAGTTGGCTCTGCCCAGGCCCGATGCCTATCAGAGTGAATTCAGAGCCGGAAGACGTCGCGGGGACGCTGCACGGAGAAGACTTCTCGGAGGATCCAGCCCGACCCTCACTCGTGGACTTGGTAAGTATAATTTGATCGAACGTTGCCTACCCCTGAAATGAGCATTTCCCCCCATAGACTATAATAGGGTTCGATATTCGATTCGAGTGGTCGAATATTGAGGGGCTACTCGAAACGAATATCGAACCTCGAACATTTTACTGTTCACTCATCTCTAGTCCCTGCAAATTGAATGACATTCTAGCGAATCCTATTGACGAATCAAAGAAGGAGTTGAAGGAGTTTATCCTTAATGTTATATCTTATATGTAATATATTACTTTGCACATGTTTAGGTTTTTCAGCTAATACTGAATATCTGAATAAAACAGAACTGTTCCATATATAAACATCCTATATTCTGGCTTTAAAAAAATAAAATTGAAAAATATATATATGTATTTGTTTATTAAACTGTAATATTTGCAGCCCCGTATAACATTTTGAAACCTTCCTGTATTTTTCATTTTCTGTACTTTTTCTAATAAATTGCTAACTAATGTTCAATACGAGACATGACAAAGAAGAAATGACATCTTCACCAGCCCCATCTTATAATAAATGGGATAGACTAACATTACCCGAGCTGAATAGTCCTGTTTGCCCTGAGCATGCCTAAATCACTGCATTGCTGATCTCCACTGCGCAGCAAATATAAATCAAATCCATTATAAAACAGGAAAAATACAATTAAATTGATTTTCTATTCTTTCTGCGGAGCACTTTTTCCATTCTTTGGCCTGGTGCGGATATTATGCTCAATTTTGTTTTTGAGCCCATGCAGACTAGAGAAGGCCGCTGCTATTTATATAACATTGGAGTAGAGCAGACAAGCGCCACACGGTAGGAGAGAGAGGGGGAAAATGGATTCTAACAATGCAAAGTCTAAAACTTTTGTGGTTTATTTACCTTGACAAGAAGATTGTCCTCGGCACTGCTGTCTTATGACGAAAAATCATTTACCACTTTTACCCAGTAGAAATATACAAGTGAAAAATTGACGTTTAAGTGTTAGGTATTTTTTTATATTCCTTTTATATATTTAGGTTGAAAGAAAAAAAAAAATAAAGACATACAAAAAGATTAGGAGAGAGAAGAACAGAAAGTCACAGAAAAGTTCAAGAAGAAATATAAACTCTCATAATTTAACTTTGATCCAGTAAGAAACTGGAACGTTCCAGTAATGTAGTAGCAGGATGTCTTTACACGCCATGGCCCAGATTTACTAATAGTGTAAACTTAGGCAGTCTAAAAACGCACCAGATATATCACAGTGACTGATGCTGCATGATGGAGTGTCCTCACACAGTCTAGTCTGCGTTTAGTTGGCTTACTTTGAGCGATAATTTTATACTCAATTTTGGTGCACTTTTGACACATCATGGCGAATTTAAAGGGGTATTCCCATCAAGATTGTTGTGTATGCTCTCTTCACTTCCTGGTTTTCTCGGCACATTGGTGGGCGGGGTTTCACTTGCTCTGCTATCTACCCTTCATAGCAGTATGTTTGCAGTCAGTAATGAAGGATTGGTTGTAAATGAATTACCACAGTATGAAGCTAATGTAGAGGCTGATGTATTAGAGCTGGATTTGAGTCAGTTTGTAATACATACAGAGGTACCATACTCCCTATCTCAGCCCTTATCAGCCAAATTCAATTAAACCGACTGATAAGTGGAAGAGCAGGAGATAAGAGCTCAGAAATCCCGGAACTCTCCCCTCCCCCTCCCCTATCTGAGGAGCTCCATTGCTTGTCTGTGGCAGAGACATACACAACTCAGCACTCAGTCCCTCCCTCCAGCCCTGAGAGCAGGCAGCTATGTCACTTGGGGACTGAGCAGATAAGCCTGTGGTCCAGGGCCCGTAGTCATAGAAACACATGTAAACAATGAAGTGAATAAATTAAGATAGCAGCCAAACAAAGCAGTTTTGATAAAGCAATGTATTTAGAAAAAGTCTTATATCCACATAAACTAGCAGTATAGATAGGATCCTTGTTATGGGACAACCCCGCAATACTGGTTTTAGGCAGCTTTTGTCTATGTCACTTCCTGTAGCCATTTTAGAGCTTCATAGCTGTGTGACTGGACTTGCTAATACTTTGGGCTTGTGAAGGGCTCCATTTTTGACCAGCAGTTAGCCTCAGGAAAGACACCAACAGGACTGCAGCAATACCACTACTACCAATGCCATTACAGTATTGTATCATCACTTGTCGCTGTTCTGGGGACAAATAAACCCACATTGGTTCATATCATCGTGCCTACATTTGACTCCATCTAACCTGAGCTCCTGCCTGTCTGGTATGCTCTACTGCTTGGATACGAAGATAGGAGAATCACATGGCCTCTATCAGTTACACTTTCATTCGCTTTCATGTGGGGACAGAACAGTAACCAGTGTCATTCCTCCAGGGTCTCTGGGAGAAGACTGGTGCACTGACCTATAGCCCCTGGATACCTGCTCTAGCAAACATTTGAGTATATTCACACGGAGGTTTTTGCAGGCGGATTTTGACACGGAATCTGTTTCAAAATCCGACTGCAAAAATGGCTCCCACTGACATCAATGGGAGCCGCTTGCTTTTTTTTCCCGCTAGCTAGTAGATGAAAAAAGAAACGATATGGAATTGATCTGGATACAGAGCATTACTGCACTTGTACTACACAATATCAGCTTTATATCCATCTATGGGACTTAATATTTGCCTTACAGCTATATTGAAGGCTCCTGTACTTTCATGTCTTCTAATCCCTTAAAGGGAGTCTGTCAGCAGGGAAGGGACTATGCAACTAGTCCCAGTACCTTGTAGTGAAGAGTCTGTGGAGAACATTCATTATTTTATTTTTGAGAATCATTGGATCCTGTGCATAAAAATCCTGATATTGCACGAAATCTCTGGATAAGCGAATGAGCATAAAGTGCTTTGGGGGAGTCCTGTTAGTGTTCTTGGCCTACGTCATAAAGTACTCATTGAAGAGGAAGGGATCAGTGTTGGGATGCACATGCAGTGCAGCTCAGGGTAAGAATGCTGATAGGACTGAGAAGTCAGGAACCAAGAAGACTGTCAATCAACAGTAGGGGGCAGCACTGGGTGGGGTTGGAAGAGGAGACTCAGAGATGGAAATTTTCTGTCTCAAAGCTACAATATATTAACTTTTTAGGCAGCTGTTACTGGTGTAGAAATATTGTTGCACAGGGTGCAGTTGCACCAGGCCCCAGGAGCCTTAGGGGGCCCATAAGCACTGGCATCAGTATTTTTTTTTTTAATGTGAATTATGATCCCCACATAGGGCTCATAATGTACATTTTTTTCCCTATCAGTATGTCTTTGGAATATGGGATGGAAATCCATGCAAACATGGGGAGAACATACAAACTCCTTGCAGATGTTGTTCCTGGCAGGATTCAAACCCAGAACTCCAGCCATGTAGTGTTAACCACTGTGCCACCGTGTTTCCCCTCACTGGCATCAGTATTGAGATTGCAGCTTCCATTTGGCCCATAAGCCAAGGAGACTCAAAGATTGCCCTAACCACACTAAAATTGATTAAACTCCTCAGCACCTGTAACCATCCCTACCAAGAATTGACTGTAGGGATGAGGTAGGGGGCCCCGGACCAAAGATTTCACTGGGGCCCATAAGACTTTAGTTACATCATGGTGTAGAGGTAGCAGTTGCTACTGAGCTCTGGTCCCTGAGGGGGGCCCAAAGGTCTCTTTCTGTCCTATAAAATACACCACTATTCTAAGGTAGGTAGGGGCAGCAATACAGATTTTAGTGGGACCCAGGAGCTTCAAGTTACACCTTTGGCAGTAGAGAAAGCCTCCTAGGCTGTAAAAGTGTGCAAGTTTACTATCAACACCTGCTGACGTGACAGTACAGCGATTCCGATACAATATCTCTGCAAATGGAGCCGATACTTAAAGGTAAACACGTTATTGGGTTCACCAAAGGAACGACTGTCTAGAAGTAGCTGAGTAAACAGTTGTAGGTTGACTCTACTCAATTGCTTTCAATGACGTCAGAGCAGAGTTATCATGATGTGGTATGTTAGTAGACTCAAGATAAATTTAAATTCACTTTAGACTGATGTGTATATATGAGTAGGAGTTGCCACTTACTATGCGGCAATGGTAAATCCCTCTGTGGTTTATCCATCAATCTATCTTGCGTTGCAGCCCTTGGGTTCAGGTTTTCCTAAATTTCTATTTAATTAATTATTTTTTTTGTGTTATTTTTTTATATTTAGTTCATTATTTTTCTTTTCCAAGCACTTTATATTTTCTTCCTAAGTTTCATGATGTCCACGGCCTCCTCCATTCCATTTTTTTTTTAAATCTAGTTTATCTATCTCAGACACTCGCCCATTAAGGACAATTTCTTAAGAAGCAATTAGGTTATAAGGATGTTTTTGTAATGTGGGAAGAAATCCATCTAAACTCCATGTAGATGCTCAAACGCTTTTATACAGTAGAGGGAATGGAGCCTAAAAAGGCGCCCTATCAGCAAAATAAATGAATCAATTCTACAAGACAAAGCTATATCAGTAATAGGAAACGGAAATGTCAAAATATAACTTTTATTCAAGCTGATAAAACAGCCATTTTTTCCATATAAATCCGTATCGCACTATAATCCTATAAATAAATAGATGAAAGTGTTGTGAAAATTGTAAATTGCTAATTTGAGAAGATTTTACACAAAAAAAGGTATAAATACAGTATAATGACTGTCTGTTTAGCAGGTGCTGCAAACGACTCCAAAATACATATAAAATGGTGTCCATAGTTCTAGTGATGTCGGCGTGAGCCTGTATACTATTGCTAAGAAACCAATCAATCCATCTATAACCCCTCTGAATCTCTATGACAAGGTCGCACCTCCTCCATTACTGACTTCTAGGACAAATTTTATAAGACTTAGTATTATTGGATGGAATTCCAGACCTCTGTGGGGTATTCTAGGCTTTTGGGCCAGACCTCTCCTCCCCCGGTGTGATGGCTTTTGTGCTTTGCGTGTTCTGGCGCTGGACTAGTCTCCCCGCTGGACTCTTTCTTGCCTGAATAGATATTTGTAATATACCCGATTAATTCAGCTTCAGATTGTATCAGAGAGCTTAAGTGATGGGATAATAGCATGGAAGGAGAAGTTTTCCATTTAGACCAACATCTAGTGGCTGATGTCTACCACTACAGCAGCCACAAACAATAAGCCGTGGTCTCCAACTAGAAGATCTTCAGCATTTGAGTAACTTTAAGGGTGCGTCCACACGGAGGAAAGTGGAGCGCAATCTGGCACGTATACACTCAAAATGCTGACATTCATTTCAATGGGAGCTAGGAGCGTATATGCCGCGTTATTTTGCGCCCGTGATTTTGAGTCCCCCCCATTCCTCCCATTCTACAAAGACATACTTAATAGAGATGAGCGAGTAGTACTCGATCGAGTAGGTATTCGATCAAATACTACGGTATTCGAAATACTCGTACTCGATCGAGTACCACTCGCTGTTCGAATGTAAAAGTTCGATGCAGAACCAGAATGCTATACAGTCAGCCAATCAATGTTGGCTCTTCTCCTACCTTTAGAAGTCTTCTCCGTGCAGCTTCCCCGCGGCGTCTTCCGGCTCTTCATTCACTCTGCCAGGCATCGGGCCTGGGCAGAGCCGACTGCGCATGTCCGCTTGTAGTGCGGGCATGCGCAGTCGGCTCTGCCCAGGCCCAATGCCTGGTAGAGTGAATGAAGAGCTGGAAGAGCCGGAAGACGCCGCGGGGACGCTGCAAGGAGAAGACTGCATGGAGGATCCAGCCTTACCCTCACTCGTGGACTTGGTAAGTATAATTTGATCGAACGTTGCCTACCCCTGAAATGAGCATTTTCCCCCCATAGACTATAATAGGGTTTGATATTCGATTTGAGTAGTCGAATATTGAGGGGCTACTTGAAACGAATATCGAACCTCGGACATTTTACTGTTCGCTCATCTCTAATACTTAAATGATAAAAAAAGTACATTGTGATCCCTATATGGGGCTTACAATCTACAAAAACAAAATAAAAACATTACCTAGAAACTATATATGCTTAATTTTTCAACTATAATAAATTGTACAGTAGGGCTAGGTTCACATCTGTGGTGGAGACCCTGCCACAGAAACCGCCAAAAATTGGAGGGAGAGGAAAATCCTGCACTGAGGACCTTTCTCTCCACCACTTTCAGTATGAAATCAATGGACACGGACCATTGACTATAAAGGGGTCCGCAGGTGTAACTGCTGTTTTAGCTGTCCAGCTCTCTGTCATTTGGCTCCCCCAGTGGACCAGAAGGCACAATGGATCCATTTCGAAGTCAATTCACTCCCTGATTTATAATGAGGTCCATTATGGTTTTTCTAAAGGTTTTAGTAAGTTTTGACAACAAGAACACGTCCCCTGACATAGGTAGCCCAGTCGTGGCACACGCAAGTTACATACAACATGCACAGTATTACACAACTAATAAATGACCTAGATTTTGGCACATTGTTTGTGCCACATTAATATGGGGAAATAACAGCTGTGAGACAACTAAACTTTTTGAAGCAATCCTTTTGTATTTATTCTGACTATCTCCATAACTGGTGCTCATCTCTTAAATCACAATCCGACTCTGGAGCCCGGAGTCCCTAATTAATGAATGATAAATGAGTCCCCCGAGTGACTTCAGGATTTATTGTTTGCTTATGAAAGAACAATAAATACAATTCTGATAAAGTGGTTTATGAAGTAAACAGGAGAATTATAGATGCCCTGAGAATTGGAAGTGCTTTCCGTCGTGTACGACTGCTTTGCATATCCTTGATTGGCTTGTTAGAAAACAAAAGTTTGGAGATAATAACTTCTGTCACAACGGCAATCACATAAGTGAAGAATCCTAAGCTGTCATAGACATTAGAAACAGTTGCCAGATGCTGTCAGCAATCAAATGTCGATCCACACTGCCACCTAGTGGCTTATTATAGTTGAAAAATGAATTGTGTCCTTTAAGCTTCGTGTTGCATCTTCTCATTTTCTCCAACATTATCTAAAACACTCAATTAGATGACTCAACACACATCTTAAGTAGGGTTTATCTGGTATCAAAAAGGAGAACAGCTTAGATACATGTCGCTATTTCATGCCCCCTTTGGTTAGGGAAACATCAGTCTGTTGGAAGTTCCCTTTAAAAGATACATGTTGGCTATCTTCAGCCCTTGGAAGCTGATAATGGGTTATCAATAGCGCAGGCTCTTTGTTGTACGGGCCCATTGGTGGCCTGAACAATGGAGAGACGGACCCCTACGTTGTGTAAACACAGCAATTCAGGGGTGGATTGAGCAGAAGGAAGAAGTATTAGAACTTTTTATATAGTTCTCATTCCTTTTGCAGCCAATCTTGGCTTTGGATCAAAAAAACCGCAACAAAATTTGCAATAAAAAAAACTGCGTTTCTGCAATGTGGGGCCTTAGCCTAAAACAGCGATTACACATGGAGCCCAGCAAAACCTATTGACTATAATGGGGTCCACTGGGTGTCAGTCATTTTCAAACTGGAAGTTTATCGTTGGACTCTGACACATATGTGAACCTGGCCTTACTATGTATGACATCTACATTGAATGCAATAATAAGAAAATATGCAGTAAGTTTCTAGATTCCCTAGTAGCGGTGGCAGGTAACAAGCTTATTGGGGTAGAATTATTTAATCTTGTCTATTTTTTTGATACTGTATACTTGGAATGATGTAGATCAGGGGGGCTCACACTTTGTCAGCATGTGAGCTACTTTATAACATGCCCAAGTCCAAAGATCTACTACCCACTTCTTGTGGGTGGGGCCGGAGCAGGCCTGTGGGTGGGGCGGGGCGCATCTGTGGTCGGGGCTGGGCATGTGGGCGGGGTCGGCACAGAGCGTGAGAGTAGGAGACAGCGGAGTTCTGTGGCCGCCCAGGGATCCCCTCTGTCTGCTTGTTAACAGCGCAGGCTGAGAGTTATCTCTGAACACTGGCAGGCTGGGGCTGCCAGTGTTACTCCCGAATTTCTGACCTTTTTTATGGCTTAGAGAAGGGGTGCCCAATACATCGATCGCGATCTACCGGTCGATCACAAAGGACGTATGGGTCCTTCGCAGGATGCAGCCAGGGATCCCCGATGTCTGCTTGTTCACAGTGCAGGCTGAGAATCATCTCTGGACGCCTTGCACTCGTTTGCAGTCAGGGCTGCAGCGGCCCCACCTGCAAGTGTTCGGAGATTAATCTCAGCCTGTACTGTGAACAAGCACTCTGGACACTTGCAGGCCGGGAAGCAGCAGCTCCGGGGGATGACGCTCTCCCCGCTCTTAGGGATGAAGGGAGCCGGGGTGCTGCTTGTTCACAGCGCAGGCTGAGAGTCATCTCCGGACACTTGCAGGCAGGGCCGCCACAGCCCTGACTGCGAACGAGTGCAAGGCCCCGGCCTGCCAGTGTCCAGAGATGATTCTCATCCTGCGCTGTGAACAAGCAGACACCGGAGAGCTGTCTCCCGCCCCGCCCACAGGCCCCACCCTGGCCCCGCCCACAGGCCCCGCCCACAAGAAGTGGGTAGTAGATCTTATCCCTTGGTCAATTTATAAAGTAGCTCACATGCTGAAAAAAAGTGTGAGCGCCCCTGGCTTAGAGAATGCACCCCAAAAATCCTTGATGAACTGTGACACTATCCATAGAGAACTGAGAAAAAAATTAGGAGAAATTTTGATAAATTTATTGCAAAAAAAAATCAATTCTAGAAAGTAAACAGAATCGGAAAAGCCGCTAAAAAAATCCCTGTATCATTTATAGCCCCCTTTGACTTTAATGTGGCTATTCA
The DNA here is from genome assembly GCF_031893055.1 of Leptodactylus fuscus. Taxonomy (NCBI): domain Eukaryota; kingdom Metazoa; phylum Chordata; class Amphibia; order Anura; family Leptodactylidae; genus Leptodactylus; species Leptodactylus fuscus. Next base: position 31,210,467 of record NC_134267.1, on the reverse strand, counting down.
CATGTCTGTTTTTATATATATATATATTTTTTTTTATGACTTGTTTCAAAAAGTACATGTATCTCTTTCAGTATTTATTATCGCTAAATAGACTGAAATAGATGAGGGATTTGAGAAAATCAGTTCCCAGATGGATGCAAACCAGCGTGAAAAAAACAGACTGCTTTGTCTGTTTTTCAGGGTCATTTCTCTCCACAGTTGTGTGAATATAGCCTTAGTGATGAGATATTTTACTATCGAAAAATCTACTTTTAGCATCGCTTTAGTGAATCATATTCTATAATCACAGCTTTTGCTTTTCAAGTTGTATAAAATGCAGAAGTAGATTCTTACTTAAGAAAATAGAAGTTTTTACTTAAGAAAATATTTATAGTTCCAATTCGCACTTTGTCTTTAATAATGGCACGTTCTTTCACCGAATACAATGCAGCAAGAAGCAACTAGAAAAGATAATTAGTAAGTGACAGTAATTGTCTTCAAAACATGGGGAAATCAATAAAAAGAGGAAAAATGTAATCTAAGAGTTCACCAGTTGACTTAACAACTATCGTACGTATTGACATTTCCATTTTTTTGTCAAATGGAATTTTTATAGGAGAATTTGGAGACATTTACGGTATTTTACTTATATTTTTAACTCCCTACTAACCAAAAACTGATGTTTTAGTCTTTAAAGGGTTGTCTGGGACAAATTGAAAATTCTAATCAAAGCTAGAGATGAGCGAACAGTAAAATGTTCGAGGTTCGATATTCATTTCGAGTAGCCCCTCAATATTCGACTACTCAAATCGAATATTGAACCCTATTATAGTCTATGGGGGGAAAATGCTTGTTTCAGGGGTAGGCAACGTTCAATCAAATTATACTTACCAAGTCCACGAGTGAGGGTCGGGCTGGATCCTCTGAGAAGTCTTCTCCGTGTAGCGTCCCTGCGGCATCTTCCGGGTCTGAATTCACTCTGCCAGGCATCGGGCCTGGGCAGAGCCAACTGCGCATGCCCGCACTACAAGCAGACATGTGCAGTCGGCTCTGCCCATGCCCCATGCCTGGAAGATTGACTGAAGAGTCCACTGTCCACTGTGCATATTTTTCTCTAGAATCCCATCCACTTTGCAGTGACTGTAAAATGCTGCATTTTTTTCCACCATGTGGGGCCTGGTCTAAATTGGTTATAAACTTAATCCCAGGACCTTGTAGGGGTTATTCTTCGGTTTCCAGATATGCCTCTGTTGTTCATCTTTAGATATCAATTTTCATGTGAGGCCTGGTTCACATGTGCGTTCGGTATTCCGTTTGGGAAGTCCACTTGGGGACCCCCCTGAATGGAATACCAAAGCATTGACAAGTGGTGTGTTTATGAAAGCGCACAGATCCCATAAACTATAATGTGTTTTCTGCATGGTGTCATACTGAGAGAAAAGTACTTAATTAACTACTTTCCTCTCCACATGACTCGGGTGGACATCACACGGAAAACACATAGAACCCATTATAGTCTATAGGGTCTTTCATAAGCTCACCGCTTGTCAATGTGTTCAGTATTACATTCAGGGGTCCCCAAGCAGACTCCCCAAATGGAATACTGAATGCAGATGTGAACCAGGCCTAAATCAGTTGGATTCATATACAAAAAGGGGACAAGTGCTTTGGGGGCCATGTCTTAACTTGCCTGGGCTTTGGTCTCAACTTTAGATCCCCTAGGCAATGCACTTTTCTTCTCTTTTGCATATGGATAAAATGGTGATCAGGGGCGTAACTACCGTGGTAGCAGCAGTAGCAGCTGCCACAGGGCCCGGGCCATTAGGGGGCCCGGTGACAGCCGCTACCGCTGCGTTTTTTTTTTTTTTTTAAAAGTCCGTTACGGGCTCCATTCACTTGCCGATCCTGGCTGGGCCGGGATCGGCAAGTGACACTGCGGGGCCCACAGAGGCTATCATTATACTCGGGGGTCTTTGCAGACCCCCGAGTATAATGATCGGCGCACCGGGAGGGGTAAGGTAACATAAAAAACAGTGTTACTTACCTCTCCGCGATCCTGCCAGGCCTCCGTCATTCGTGTCTGACGTCACATGACCCAGGCCAGCTTCCCGGGTCATGTGACGTCTGACGTCATTAAAGCTGGACAAGAGCGGCGGCCGACAGGAACAGGTAAGCAACTGTCTCTGTTCTTTTAATGGTTTTAATCCCCCGGGTCTCCGATTATTATACTCTGGGGTCTTTTCAGACCCCAGAGTATAATAAATGTTTATAGGTGTCCACAGTGGGACATATGGGGACACTATGGGGGATAATACTGTGTGTGCAGGGGCACTATAGGGGTTAATACTGTGTGTACATTGGACACTATAGGGGTTAATAATACTGTGTGCATTGGACACTATAGGGGTTAATAATACTGTGTGCATTGGACACTATAGGGGTTAATACTGTGTGTGCATTGGACACTATAGGGGTTAATACTGTGTGTGCATTGGACACTATAGGGGTTAATAATACTGTGTGTGCAGGGGACACTATAGGGGTTAATACTGTGTGTGCATTGGACACTATAGGGGTTAATAATACTGTGTGTGCAGGGGACACTAGGGGTAAATACTGTGTGTGCAGGGGACACTATGGAGGATAATACTGTGTGCAGGGGACACTATTGGGGTTAATACTGTGTGCATTGGACACTATAGGGGTTAATAATACTGTGTGTGCAGGGGACACTATAGGGGTTAATACTGTGTGTGCATTGGACACTATAGGGGTTAATAATACTGTGTGTGCAGGGGACACTAGGGGTAAATACTGTGTGTGCAGGGGACACTATGGGGGATAATACTGTGTGCAGGGGACACTATTGGGGTTAATACTGTGTGCATTGGACACTATAGGGGTTAATACTGTGTGTGCAGGGGACACTATTGGGGATAATACTGTGTGCAGGGCTTACTAAGGGACATAATAGAGTGCGGAGGAGGGGGGTCAGTCGAGGTCTTTGGCATCGGTTTGGGGTGGGGGGGCCCCATGTCAAAAGTTCGCCACGGGGCCCCACCATTCCTAGTTACGCCACTGATGGTGATTTATGTGAAGGTATATTGAGGAATATTAGGAAAGTATAAAACCCCCTCTACAAGGTCCTGGGATTAGGCTTGTAACCAATTTACTGCTGACTGGCTCCCTTTAACAAATAACTGCACCCCATTCTATCTGCCATACCATGTGGCATGACCCTTTTTTACTATCATGCAGATAATGTAGACATTTTGGGGATAATCTTTAACTCACTTGGTTCCTTTTGTCACATTTAACAGAATGCCACCGGCTAAAACCCATCGATCCCTCAACGAACATGAATTTAATGGACTACAAAATTGGTGTGCCACTATGAGTAATAGGCACCACTGCTCCATCTGTAGTATTTAGTGTTGTCCAGTTTTTCAGGTTTGTGCAATCCCTGTATCATGGACCGTGCGTGGTCATTGGGGACTGGTATAAAGGGCCGAGCACTAGAGCATGCGAAATAAATATCCTACACTAGATCTTCCTTGGAATATGACTTGCTTAGCTGTGGTTTTGGCCTACTTTTATCTATAGCATCATGCTGATTGATGAGGCTTTGTTGTGCGGTGGACTGAATAAACAGCTACCTAAAAACTTTTCTTATTTTGTTGTCCATTCGCAGATGCACTTTATATTTATGAGAAAAGAAATGGCTGTCAAGGAGGCTGTAAAGTATAGCAAATGAAATCACACAGGACTGTCTGGAGCACGGCTGATGACAGTACAGAAGAGAGTTATGAGCGAGAGTTGGCATATAACAAGGACACAATTAAAACAGAATGTATACTGGTATCGCTAAAACAAATGTCTTCTCAGACCCAGATTAAACCAGTGTTACGCGTCGTGTAAGGATGAATCATACGAGTCTTCAGATGTCGAGACACAGCGTACGCACTTGATAGCTTTCTTATGGCTGATGAGTATTTTTTCAACACTTTAAGGTCTGTAATAGAAATATGTGCTAGCAGATTATAAAGAGAGTACAAAGGTGCAGATTTGTCAGTGTACGCTAGTTAAAAAAAAGGCAAAATCCTGAATAGCATAATGTGAAAGCTATGTCAATTTTATGAGACTTCTAAATTTTGGATTTCTTAAAGGGTTTGGCAGTAAGTCCCACAACACATGCCCAGTGTATGGGTAGGTGGCCAAGTTATGGAATAAAATTGAATTTCCTTGTCCAACCAATTGATCTCTGTAAACTGTAGCTGTGGGGAAGTGGCGTAACTAGGAATGGCGGGGCCCTGTGGCGAGCTTTTGACATGCCCCCCCCCACCAACACCGATGCCGAAGACCTTGACTGACCCCCTTCTACGCATTCTTGCATGCTCTATTATGCTCCATAGTGGCCCCTTCACACAGTATTATCCCCCATAGTGGCCCCCTGCACACATTATTATGTCCCATAGTGGCCCCTGCACAAAGTATTATGTCCCATAGTGGCCCCTGCACACAGTGTTATGCCCCATAGTGGCCCCTGCACACAGTATTATCCCCCATAGTGGCCCCCTGCACACAGTATTATGTCCCTTTTTGGCCCCAGCACACAGTATTATGACCCCATAGTGGCCCCTGCACACAGTATTATCCCCCATAGTGGCCCCTGCACACAGTATTATCCCCCATAGTGGCCCCTGCACACAGTATTATGCCCCATAGTGACCCCTGCACACAGTATTATGTCCCTTAGTGGTCCCTACACTTTTCAAACCCCATAGTATAATAATTGGAGACTCAGGGGGAGAAAAACATTAAAAAAAAACTCTGTTACTCACCTATCTCCCGTCTCCTACACTGTCGGCCTCCGAAGTAGTCCATCTTCAATGAAGTCAGACGTCACATGACCTGGAACACAGGCCGAGGTCATGAGACGTCAGACGACTAGGCCGAAGTCTGCACGGATCGTGGAGAGGTAAGTAACAGTGTTTTTTATGTTTCTTACCTCTCCCGATCCGTCAATCATTATACTCAGGGGTCCGAAAAGACCCCTGAGTATAATGATAGCAGCGGTAGTGGATGTCACCGAGCCCCTAATGTCCCGGGCCCTGTGGCAGCTGCCTCTGCTGCTTTGGCGGTAGTTACACCACTGCTGTGGGGTCTTGTGATGGATTCCCTCCTATACACTAGAAGGAACAAGTAATAGGTTGAATTTGGTTAACGTCTAAGGGACAAAGCCTAGTTTGGTCTCAAGGCTTTGTAACAAAAATCCTTACTTGTACATACTATTACTGTATTATATTGTTTATGTGTGTACATATAGGATGATATATTTAGAAGTAAGGCTAGGTTCACCCCTGTGCCTGTTTTCCGCTGTGGGATTCCATTTCCCATTCCACTTGAAAAATGCTGAGAGAAAAGCGCTTCAAGCAGTACTTCTCTCTCTGCATTTTTCATCATTTTTCAGCGGACCCCATTATAGTGTAAGGTGTCCATAGGTGTAACTGCAGATAGGGTTTCTGTCTTTTGAGTCCCCAAGTGAACCTGAAGGAGGGAAATGCAAACATTAGTGTAACCCTAACATTTTTCTTTTTTTTCTCCTTTTTATTTTAGAAACTGTTTTGCTTGTCTATAACATCATCTTTTCATTTTTCTATATAAGCACTGAATTTCTTTCTTGGTAATAAAGCATTCAATTCAATGGTGGTCCAGGTATGCTCTATGGAGCTATTGCTTTTTAATGTGTGTTTTCCCTCTGACTTTTAGAGAGATGTGTGAATATGTGAGTAGTATTCCTACTATCCCAAAACCAGCAGGTCTGTACATGATAGGCTCAACTACAATTCTTGAAATATGAAATTTTATGCAGAAATTACTTTGAGTAATTATAAGATTGTTTTCTTCTATCAAAATTTACTTTATGTAGGTGGTAAATTTATGTTATTATCTTTTCTGTTTATGTATTAATATTCACTATATCTCTATTTTATGTTGTCAGCATGTGGCCTACGTTGAATTTCAGCATTCAGTGGCATGCTTCATTCTTCATTTCTCAACTTCCAAAAACTATATATTTTTTTTAATTTTTCCATAGCTGTTTGAGGATTTGTTTTTTGCAGGGCAAGTAGAATTTTTAAATGGCACCTTTCTGAGGTACATATATAATGTTTTTATAAGCTTTTACTAATGTTTTTAGGGGACAGCATCGAAAACCTGTGATTTTATCATTTTTTGTATGTTTATGAAATTTAATCAGTGATAAAATGATATCATATTTTTTGTGTTTCTTTACGATTACAGTCAGGGCCGCCGATAGGGCAGTATTACTGCTACTGGCGTCAGGGGCCCGGCCAAATTGAAAAGTGAGGGGGGCCCGGTTTTGGCCCGCCACCGTGTGCCGGGCCCTGGCGCCCGCAGCAGTCATTGTGCCCAGTGAGTCCGGACCTGGGGAGCCCTAGTTTCAAGCGTGGCCATTGACGTCTGTGATAGAACAGGACGTTGTAGTCCCTGCTCTACATAGGTGTCACTGCATAGAAAACGGCATAAGACCTGTGAGGGGGCGTGGTTAGTGACGTCATCACAGGTCCTTTGCCGAGGAAGAGAGACTTCAGCCCCAGGACACAGCAGGAGCCTGGGAAGGTGAGGGAAACTTTCATTATTTTTTTTTTTTAGAAATGAAATGACTGCATTGTGGGGGTCATATATTTACTAACAGGGATTAGTTTTAATAATTTCAGGGTAACATAAGGGGAGGGGGGGCTATTTATAAGGAGGGTTTATTGTTAATATCCCTAGGGGAGCTATTATATAATGATGGGGAGATAGGATATACATACCCCCTTATATAATAGTCCCCATAGACTAGCTCATATATATATATATATATATATATATATATATATATATATATACATACCTCCCAACTTTTGAAGAACCGAAAGAGGGATAAAATGTGCGGCGCGCGTTGCGCGCCGCGGTAAATTTAGCCCCGCCCACTTTTGTGTTGACTCCGCCCACTCGTTAATTTTTCATGTGCCCGCACACAGTATATTCCTCCTACAGTCACCCGTAAATTATATGTCCCCCTTCTATCTCTCCCCCAGTTTCATATACACCCTTCATCTGCCCCCAGTTTCATGTCCCTCTTCCATCTCTGCCCCCAGATTCATGTCCCTCCATCTCTGCCCCCAGATTCATGTCCTCTCCATCTCTGCCCCAGATTCATGTCCCCCATCTCTGCCCCCAGATTCATGTCCTCCATCTCTGCCCCCAGATTCATGTCCCCACATCTCTGCCCCCAGATTCATGTCCCCACATCTCTGCCCCCAGATTCATGTCCCACATCTCTGCCCCCAGATTCATGTCCCTCCATCTCTGCCCCCAGATTCATGTCCTCTCCATCTCTGCCCCCAGATTCATGTCCCCCATCTCTGCCCCCAGATTCATGTCCCCCATCTCTGCCCTCAGATTCATGTCCTCTCCATCTCTGCCCCCAGATTCATGTCCCCACATCTCTGCCCCCAGATTCATGTCCCTCCATCTCTGCTCCCAAATTCATGTCCTCTCCATCTCTGCCCCCAGATTCATGTCCCACATCTCTGCCCCCAGATTCATGTCCTCTCCATCTCTGCCCCCAGATTCATGTCCTCTCCATCTCTGCCCCCAGTGTCATGCCGTCCTCTCCTTCATCTGCCCCCAGATTCATGTTCCACCTCCACATTAAACTTACCTTCTCCTCCGCTCCCTCGCCGCTCTCTGCCCGCCTCTCTCGCTGACACATGCAGCTGAAGGAAGGAGCTGACACAGGTCAGCTCCTCGCTTCGCCGCTGCCCGCCTCTCTCGCTGACACATGCGGCTGAAGCTGCTCGCGTGCTCGCTTCGCCGCTGCGTCTCTCTCTCGCTGACACATGCGGCTGAAGCGAGGAGCTGACCTGTGTCAGCTCCTCGATTCGCCGCTGCCGCCGGCTCCTGGCTTGTACATCGCGTCTACAAACCAGGAGCCAGCGGCAGCAGCGAAGCGAGGAGCTGACACAGGTCAGCTCCTCGCTTCAGCCGCATGTGTCAGCGAGAGAGAGACGCAGCGGCGAAGCGAGCACGCGAGCAGCTTCAGCCGCATGTGTCAGGGAGAGAGGCGGGCAGCGGCGAAGCGAGGAGCTGACCTGTGTCAGCTCCTTGCTTCAGCCACATATGTGTTCAACTCAGATCTGCGTCCTCTGGACATACCTCCCTCCAACCGGGACCGCGGGACATGTCACCCAAATCGGGACTGTCCCGCGGAAATCTGGACGGTTGGGAGGTATGGTGTATATATATGGAAAAACTACTATTAATAAGTCTAAGGGGGAGCTTGTATAAAAAGAAACTATTCATAATAAATCTGGGAGGGAGTTTATATATATATATATATATATATATATATATATATATATATATATATAAGAAGACAGAGGAACTATTATTAATAATTAGGAGGATATATTACTTACTAGCTGGGGGAACTATTAGCCCCCCTCATTACTAATAGTTCCCCCAGCCTTATTAATATTATTATTAATAAGGAGGGTCTTATATTAGTAAGGTTGGTGGAACTATTATTTATTACAGGGAACTAATAATAATAAGGCGGGTGGGGAATATTAATGAGGGAGCTATATATAAAAGAAGGGACTATTATTAGGGGGCATTCACACGGAGTTACGCAGTGCTGAATCTGGCACAATAACTCGTGTAAGAATCAGCGCTGCAAGACAGAATCCCATTGAGTCCAATGGGTTCCGTTTTAACGCGCGTAACACATTGAAATCAATGGGAGGCCTTTTAACCCATTGCCTTCAATGTGTTACGTGCGTTAAATGGAATCCATTGAACTCAATGGGATTCTGTTTTGCAGCGCTGATTCTAACACGAGTTATAGTGCAGAATCAGTGCCGCGTTACTCCATGTGAATACCCCCTTAATAAGGTTATGGGAACTATTAAATATATATAAGAGGGGCTATTTATAAGGAGGAACTATTAATAATAAGGTCAGCTGGGGAATTATAGTTCATATGGAGGGATTATTATTATTAATGAAGCTGATGAAATTATTATTTATAAGGGGGGATATTTGTAAGAAGGATCTATTACTTATAATGGGAAGCTATTCCTGATAGAGGAGGGGGTATTATTTATAAAGACAAACTATTATTTCTAAGGGGGAACTATTATTCATAATCGGGGACTATTATTTATAAGGGGGAGCTATAATAACTCATAAGGTGATGCTAAAGGTGGTGATTTCTATTGCATATGGGCAAAATGGGTTTTATTAATTTACTATTTTAAAAGGAGTTTTCTAGCCGCAAACTGATTTTTGATACTGATGATCTATCCACAGGACAGGATCTCAGTATGTGATCTGTCGGGTCTGTCTGTTCTAGCGGCCTCCATGTGCTGACAGCTTATAGTGGACAGGATGCAGCACTGCTACTATTCAAGTAATAGGAGTGGCACAGCAGCGCCATCCTCTGTAAAGTGGTGTTTCTGGGTATTTCAGCGCCGCTCCTATTACTTGAATAGTAACGTTGAGGCATCCTGTCCACAAGCAGCATCTGGCACCAGGAAGCTGCTAGTACAGCTGATCTGTGTGGGGTTCGGGTGTCGAACTCTGTCAGATTATATACTGACATTCTGATGAGCCGTTCTGTAGATAGATTATATACTGACATGCCGATGAGTTGTCCTGTGGATAGGTTATCAGTATAAAAGAATCAATTTGGGACAAGAAAACCCTTTAGTTGATGTGATGTTTATTAGGTTAGAAGTCTGTGTAGTGCTTGGCTATTGTCTTTGATTCACTATGCAATGTAGTGGAGGTTGTCACAGTGTGGAGGTCGTATACTATCTGGTCCCTGTATAGAGGTGTTGTTGGTCTATACATGATGTGTATTGTTTGGTAATTGTCTGTATAGTGGTAATAATTCTCCCCAGTATAGCGTTACACACATAGCAGTTTCACAACTATATATATCTTTACAATTTTTTTTGTATTCCTGATCTTTTGAGACTATATCAATGCCGCTGGAAGTGCAGCCCTGACTACTGAAATGACTGAATATGATGGTGTTGGTATGTCAGGATATGGGGGCCCCTCTTTTAGTTTTTCCCAGGGCCCCACTTTGTCTAAAATCGGGCCTGGGGCCCGTTTTTGGCCCGCCACCGTGTGCCGGCCCCCGGGCGCCCACAGCAGTCATTGTGCCCAGTGAGCAGCGCCAAGCTCCAGCTCCTCGCACAGGCGCAGTACTACTCGCATTGAAGCCGGCGAGCGGGTAGTACTGCACCCATGCGAGGAGCTGGAGCTCGGCGCTGCTCACTGGGCACAATGACTGCTGCAGGCGCTAGGGGACATCATTTATAGGTACAGGGGGCAATGTCGCAAAATAAAGTAGTTTTAAAATGGTGTGTGTGTGTGTGTGGGGGGGGGGGGGGGGGGGGCCCAGACACTTAGACTGTATGGGGCCCCAAAATTCCTGATGGCGGCCCTGATTACAGTGATTGCACGTTCATATTTTTCATATTTTATATTTTTAAATATTTTTGAAACTGTTACAGCACTTTTTCATCTGATTTTTTTCAGTTCCACAAGGGGTCTAAAGGAAGCAATCACTTGGTTGCCTGAACAATATACTGCAATACTTCTGTAATGCATTGTGCAGTGCACTTTACTAGTTCTATAATCGGTAGGGTTGAGCAATCGTGTTCGGAAAGGATCGGATTCCGATCGGCGATCGAGAAAATTTCACGATTGCGATCGGAATTCCGAACACGATATTTTTATGTGGGATCGAGATCAGTAATCTTTTCCCACAATGCATTGCTTAGTCTTCACACTGAGTATACACTGTATACTCAATGTGAAGGCTCCGCTGCAGTTCCATAGGAATGATTGGAAGCAGCCGGCACACAGCCTTAACTCCCTTCGCGCCGGCTGCCTCCATTCATTCGAATGGGAGGCTAAACTAAACATCTCTAGCAGCTACTTACCTCTAGAGATGGCTGTTCCGGTGCCCTCCTTCTTCTTGTCCTCGCTGCCGCTCCACGCTGCTCTTCTTACCTCACTGCCCCGCCTCCCAGGTTATTGTTTAAGGCGCTAGGTAGGCGGGGCTTGTGGCTTAGGAGCGTGTGGGTGGGTACCTGCCCACACTCTCCTAACCTGCCCACACTCTCCTAACCTGGCAGGGAGGGGGCAGCAAAGGGAGAAGAGCAGCGTGGAGCGGCAGCGAGGTGAAGAAGAAGGAAGGCACCGGGCACCGGACCAGCCATCTATGGAGGTAAGTGGACACCAGGGGGGACTAAGTAGTCAGAGGATTAAAAAAAAATCCTCTGGCTACTTTAGTGATTCACTACACAGCGTGGATTCTAACAATTGTTAGATTCCATGCTGTATAGTGAATAGGATTGCTTTCAAAATCCGATCTCCGATTAATAAAAAAATCCCATTGACTTGCATTGGGATCGGAATTGGGATCGAGATCGGGTTCGAATGAAAAATGATCGGAAATCGGATTTTAAAATCGATCCTGAAAAGTCAAGATCGGCTCAACCCTAATAATAGGTCCTATCTCTGGTGTTGGATGGAGAGCATAGTGCCAAGAGAAGGAGTACCATGTGTCTAGCCACTCGGATGCTATGATAGGTTTTGATCACATCTACAAGATTAATCTTCTCCGGTAGTGAGAATCAATTGCTGGATTTATAATTCTATAGAGCAGGGGTCGGCAACCCCTGGCACGCGTGCCAAGACTGGCACGCGAGGCATATTTTGCTGGCACGGCAGCCAGCCTGAGACTTCACACTAAATTGAGAGAGAGAGAGAGCGTCCCTTTCAGTGCTCTGGTAGAGCTGCGGAGTAGGACACGCCCCCTTCTCTCACTGCCCACCAATCAGAGGTGAGCCTCTCACTGCACAGGATAAGGGCTCCCTGGACCTGCTGCTACACGTGAGGAGCTCCTGCCGTCTGCAGCCCTGAGGAGGAGAGGAAGCAAAGTGAAAGTAAAAACACCAGGTACGTGTGTTACTAACTATTCTCATTAATGTCAGGCATTTGGTTTTATTAATTTAGTTTTAGTAACTCCATGTGCCTCACATTAATAGCAGTTAACCCCATCATGTCCCTGACATTAACCCTGTGTGGCTCACATAAGGGTTACTGATATGTGAGACATATGGGGGTACTAATGAAGGACCTATATAATGAAGATATTCACTTATTACCTCCATATGTCTCACATATCAGTGTCCCTTATGTAAAGTACACAGGGGGTTAATGTGAGGGACATGATGGGGTTCACTGCTATTAATATGAGGCACATTGAGTTGTAACCTGCAATGCACATGACCAGACTCTTTATCTACAACTGGATAAAAGTACAGACCTATATATTTCAATTGACTCATATATACAGCCATTCTTTTTGTGGCTGTGTATCTGGGCCAAATTGAAGAACTGAAAACTATGGAGCAGGTCCTATATGTGTCCTATGCATCCCCTATATCTGTCTGCATTTGCAGCCCTGTCAATTCATTTTTAATGTATAGGTCAGTGAAAACCACATCCATGCCATTTGTATGCAGGAGGCGTAAGGCTGAGGCCCCACATTGCAGAAACGTAGCATTTTTGTTGCAGATTTTGATGTGGTTTATTTCAACCAAAGCTAAAAATGGCTACAGAAGGAATGGGAAATATATAGGGAGCTTCTTATACGTTTCCCTTCTGCTCAATCCACTCCTGGTTTAGGCTCAGAAAAACACAGCAAAATATGTAACAAAAAAAGCTGTGTTCCAACAACGTGGGGGCCTTAGGCTAAAGCCCCACGTTGCAGAAACAGCTTTTTTTCGTTGCAGATTTTGCTGTTTTTTTTTTAGCCGAAGCCAGGAGTAGATTGAGCAGGAGGGAGACATATAAGAAGCTTCCTATATATTTCCCATTCATTTTCTATCCATTCTTGGCTTTGACGGAAAGAAAAACGCAGCCAAATCTGCAATAAAAAAGCTGCATTTTTGTAATGTGGGGCCTCAGCCTTAGTGTGATTCTATTGGATGGTGACACTGTAACTAGATGCAATTATAGCCAAATCCAGTTCCTGGGCACCAGTGCATTCACTTTGTTATAAGTGTGACACCCATTAATTCCTGGCTGGGGTTTTGCTGTTACTGCACCACCAGGAACTAAAAGTGACAAATTAATCTGCGTTTCACTTAGGGAGCGTTCACACTACCGTCGGTGTCTGACAGCTAGTGTCCGCTGCTAATGTCTGTTCAAAATCTTGTGTGGACATTAGTATTGGACACTAGCTGTGTCTGTGACATTTTGCATTGATTTAAATGGAGATCGGGTGCGTTCGTTTACTGTTCGTGGGTGTCCTTAAGTGTCCGTTCCCAAAGATGGCCGACTTTTCAAGTGGACACCAAAAACCTACATGTCGGGTTTTTCTGTCCGCTTGAAAAGTCGGACATCTTTGTGAACGGACACTTAAGGACACCCACGGACAGTAAAAGAACGCACCCGTGTCCGTTTAAATTAATGCAAAATGTCATGGACACAGCTAGTGTCCAATACTAATGTCCGCACAAGATTTTGAACAGACATTAGCAGCGGACACTAGCTGTCGGACACTAACGGTAGTGTGAACGCTCTCTTACAGAAAACTGAAGTTACTAACGGCCAAGGACTGGATGGAGCATACAGGTACATTGTGTGTCAGCTCTTTACAGGTATGACCTCACTCTGCTCCCAATCACATACATTACCACTAATTGTGGGTTACGCATGTACTTACATCGCTTCTGAAGGAAAAGCACATGTGTATCCAGGCAAATAGTGGTAAGCGCATGTGGCTGGGAGCACAGTATGACAGCACCCCTATGTTGTGGTTTGTGCTATATGACTTTAGTATAGGTGTCGTCAGCTTTACAATTATTGCCCAGCACTCCGAGGACCTCATCTTTGATTTTTTAATTTAAATCGGCACGCCGAACAGAAAAGGTTGCCTACCCCTGCTATAGAATTTGCCATACGTAAGTGATAGATGTAGATCCCATCTCTGTGATCCATAAGTATCTAAAGAAAGGGGTCTTCTTGTTCCTGAAATTAAGAGGGAGGGGCTGCACATGCATACGTCTCTCCGTTCTCCTGAACTGGTCAGTTATTTTCATATCCCCCATACAAGTGCATTTCAGGACCTATTCTTAAGATAGACCCTTGTCTATCTGGTATGTATGCCACATCCTATGGACATAGCCATAAATACTGAGATGTGAAGACCCCTTTAAGTCTTAATAACAGTTAATTGTTTAGAAACAATCGTGTTCACTTTCCATTTTATATTCACTCACGAGCAACAAATTAAGAATAACCAATGACATAAGGAAAGACTATTTACAAAAGAAGCGTCTTATCATTCTTATTGGACGTAATTGAATGAGAAGTGATTGATGACACAGCTTTGTGACAAAACCCGGTGTCCCCTCTGAGCTGTGCTTGGCAGGTGATTTTCTGCTGGAAAGGGATGTGCTTTGTCTCTAGAATACAGAATGTCACCTCCAGGGTTCTCATCCTGATTGAAGCCGGCCACTTTGTTATTAATCATTAGTATTCTTTTACTCATCTGCACTTGTCTGAGCGAAAACTTTAGAAACTAGTTAGAGAAGGAGATGCAACGTTTCAAAAACTGTTCCATGCAGCTTCAACATACAAATTTATAGACACCTTTGTACTGTGTCTATGACCAACATACTGTATACCCTGTATTTATTACTGAATAAAACTCTGTTTCTAAAAACACCCTAAGGCCAGGGCCCCACGGGCCGGAAACAACATGATCTGCCTGCGGCGGAAACAGCGTGGAAAAAATCGCGGCCTTTTACAGTAACTGCAAAGTGGATGGCATTCTTGCGAATTGCATGCCAACTTTTCTGTAAAAACCGCAGCATAGACACGCTGCAGTTTTGGAAATTGCAGCATGTCAATTATATCTACGGAAACGCCGGCGGCCTACCCGTAGATATAACTGTTAGAGAAAGTCAGTAGAGGAAAACACTGCGAACTTTCTGTGTAAAGCGCTGCAGGGAGAACCGCAATGCGGTGGTTTTTCCCACAGTGCTTTATAGCTGTGGGTCGTCCCGTGGGACCTTATCCTAAGGCTAAGGCCACATGTTGCGAAACTCAGCTAAAAATGGAAAAATTGAAGCAGAAACGATTTTTCGTTCTTTATTAAATCTATAGGGAACATGTGCTGTCAGCCCCCCATCAATTAGATATTTATGGTCAATGGTAAAGCCCCCTTAAGGCTGACAGCCCCCTTAAAGTGTATTGAATCAAACAGTGTTTTCCCCTTCTCTTTGTGGCAATGACAATGCCCGTTACGCCAAAGAGTTAATTTTGGTATTGACAAAAGTGGTGATTAGAGATGAGCGAGTAGTACTCGATCGAGTAGGTATTCGATCGAGTACTACGATATTCGAAATACTCGTACTCGATCGAGTACCACTCGCTATTCGAATGGAAAAGTTCGATGCAGAACCAGCATTGATTGGCCGAATGCTATACATTGCCAATCAACGCTGGTTCTTCTCCTACCTTTAGAAGTCTTCTCCTTACGCAGCGTCCCCGCGTCCTCTTCCGGCTCTGAATTCACTCTGCCAGGCATCGGGCCTGGGCAGAGCCGACTGCGCATGCCCGCTTGTAGTGCAGACATGCGCAGTCGGCTCTGCCCAGGCCCGATGCCTAGCAGAGTGAATTCAAGGCCGGAAGACGCCACGGGGACGAATCCAGCCCGACCCTCACTCATGGGCTTAGTAAGTAGAATTTGATCGAATGTTGCCTACCCCTGAAACGAGCATTTTCCCCCATAGACTATAATGGGGTTCGAAACCCGTTCGAAAAGTCGAACAGTGTGCGGCTGTTCGAATCGGATTTCGAACCCCGAACATTTTAGTGTTCGCTCATCTCTAGTGGTTATATCTCGGCAATGGAGGAACCGATTCACAAAGGAAAAAAAAAGTCTGGGTCAGGTGACCTTAACCTGTTTGAGGGCCTGGCTAGATTTGCTGAGATTTAGTGATAGAGTCCCTTTAAGGGTCAAGGGCTTACACTAGGGCCTGAGTGTTTCTCATGGCTCTGCTCCTGAATGTAATGTTAACGATATGTAATCTAGTCTGTGCTCCCCAATCAACTTTGCTAGAACTTTTATAAGTGGACGAGGTCACAGGATGGAATGACATAAAAGTGTATTTTTTAGGTGAATGGAGGGAAAAAAATGCATTAAAATCTTGGCACAAACGAATAAAGAGGAAAACCCACCATCTATAAATACAGTACAGACACATTCTCATCTCCTCTAGACCTTATCTGTTTGGACAAAGGCAATATCATAATGAGTTTTTCAGATGCCGAACATAGGTTCACAAATATAATGAAAGTAAATTAGTCAGAAAAAGAGAGTAAAGCTTAAGTAGGAATCATTCTGGCGTATGAAGGCATCAATAAATGCAAATTGGTTTTTCATATTCATTGCAACTTTAAATTATGTAATTAGAGCTTAATTGTTCATTTTTATTTGAAAATGATAAGGAATCACAGACACATTTAATAAACTGTTTACCGGGACATTTTGTTCCTTTTATATGCTAAATGTCTGAGAGATAGGGGGTGACCTTATTCTATCTTTTTCAACAGAAAATTCACAGTCAAGGACATGGAGAAGTGGTAGAAATTAAAATAATACAGTAAAACATACATGCTTTGAAAAGCGAAAACTTTGTTTTCCTGCACGGCTTTGTTAACACGTTTCCTTAAAGTTCTTGTCTGTATACATTAGCTTTTTCCCAAATCATTGGTGTTCATTGTCTGCCATATTAGAAATGCAGAAATCCTCGTACATCATTTCCTGTGTGTGTCAAGACCAGCAGGGACCCCGCTGTCACCCAGCTGTCACTGAAACAGGTCGGCTCCTGCGACCTCGCCACGCAGGAGCCGGCCTGCAACTTTAAAGGTATGGGGCCATTGGGGACCGGCCCCAAGGCTAATTTCAAACTTTTTTTTTTTTTTTTTTTTTGGGGGGGGGGGACATCTCTGGAGGGCAAGAGTAAGGGTAAGAGTTACAGCAGAGATGCCTGCAGCAGAGCGGCGCCATTATAGTTACAGACCCGACATCCAGACACCGGGGCAGGTGCCGGGGCCTTTAGCATCGCCATGCATCAGCGGTGGCAGGAGCTTAGCGATGCTGTTCATTTGAAACTGCAGAAGTACTTACGGTACTTCTGCTAGCAGGCCAGGAACACAGATACTCGCCGGGTGCAGGCCTGAGCTTACGTGGCCACGTCATCCGGTGTGTGATGGAGCAGTGGGGGTGGGGGGCAGGGTCTGGAGAGCAAGTGAGCAGAGGCTGCGTTCCGGGCCTGCTAGCAGAAGTACCGTAAGTACTTCCGCAATTTGAAATTCCAGCGGCCGCCCACCTTGACTCGAGTATAAGCCAAAGCGGACTTTTTCAGCACAAAAACTGTGTTGAAAAACTCGGCTTATACTCGAACGGTAGGTTGTGGAACCACTGTCTCATCAAACTGGTTTGGTGGACCAATGGACTTAGGGCCACTACTAAGGGTGTTGTCTAAGTGCCCCCCTTGCATGCACCCTTTAAACCTCATATGGGAATCTGGGCTTCATTGTGGGAAGACACCAAGCTACTGTCTACTGGAGTGGTCTTGGTATTGGTAACAGCTGACCAGTCCTGATAGACAGATTGGCAGAAGGAAGCTTATAAGTGCGCACAAAAATCCTTAAAGAAACAGGATAGTTATTCCAGGTGGCTAGGTCTGCAGAGAAAGGTAGTACTCCGACAAATACAGAGCGCCAGAATTACAGTGTCACTCGTTGTCTACAATGGACTGTGGATCGTTGGTTATCCAGTTTCCTGGTGCACTACCATTACTGTACTGTACCATTAGTAAGGCAGTGGGGGTCACTGGGTGACATTATGCTTATGCCGGGGATAGTTGGTTTCCTGGTGACAGACTCCATATCACTACCATTACTGTAAGGATTTAGTAGTAAGGCAGAGGGGGTCACTGGGTGACGTTATGCTTATGCCGGGGATAGGTGGTTATCCAGTTTCCTGGTGACAGACTCCTTTTCACTACCATTACTGTAAGGATTTAGTAGTAAGGCAGTGGGGGTCACTGGGTGACGTTATTCTTTCGAAAGGTAAATCTAGTTCACCAAGAAAATCTAGAAATAGAAAAGAAGGGTCAGATTTATGTTATGTAGTCAAATCTCAGGAGGAAACTCAGGCTAAGTGGATAGGGAGCCAAAGAAATATTAGCGAAGTTAAAAAGAACAAAGGAAGAGGTAGAACATGAGAGGACGCCACCACCGGGAGACAAGTATAATGAGGGAAGCCGATTTCAGCAGCTACATATCTAATTTGAATTAAATGAAAGGTATTCATAGACTCAGCTGGGCACATGGAGATTTATGCTAAGAATCCAGAGCTTTGCAGTCTTTCCATCCATATAGTTGATATGCAATGTACCATGCCTTTTTATAAATACCACTCATCGGCAAAATCCGACTGTGTAACAATTTCTTTTCAAATAATTTCAATTTGGTCTCAAAGAATGTGATAAAGTATTTAAAGCTCTGATTTATTGCCATAGGATTTCTTTTTTATGTGAGCGAATGACTGACATTACAGCTTTATGTGAAGTTTAGATAAGAACAATGTTGCTGTTGCTCTCAAATGTATAGCTAGTGATCACAGGTGGCCACGCACTGATAATGCGGGAGGTCGCCTTGTCTTGTATCTTTAATATTGATTTTACAGTGAGATTCGTGGTTAACGTGTTTTATGGGAGGCTTATTGTATATACAGTATAAACATGGGCTAGAAAATGACCTCAACCTTCTGTCTGTAGAAGATGCCATGCAGTATATGGGAAAGTGTGGAAAGATCATCAATATTAGATTGGGTGGTTTCGGACTCTCAGCAAGAGCTATGTCTCCTCTTTTTCAAGAAGGCATGTAAGCGGATGACCTTTGGAAAATCTGGTCCATTGCAGAGATCTGGTGTGGTTTACTGCAATACAGAGGCAGTTTTGGTTTGGTAACCAGACTCTGAATGGATCTGATCAGCATTCCCCATAGTGGCCCGCTTGACCATACATATAAAGAGCAGTGCTGTGGCTTCTCACTGCTGCGTTCCATGGGATTTAGATGCTGCCTCTTCACATCCAGCCCAAGAAGAAGATGAGGATGATTTCTCAGCAGGTGCCACATCACTAGAAGGAGTCTGTGTCAGTAAAGAAGATGAAGGAGACACAGTTGGCAGTCAAGAAATTTACTGCGGTAAATTACATGTTATTGAGGAGATGGAGAAACACACAGAAGCCCGACTGAAGTTGACATCACTATCAGATGCATTTATCCTTCTGTGACTGAGATGAGCAAACTAAGTAATCATTTCATTCTCAGGAATTGCAACAATACTGCATCCAGAAGTCATGTTTTTGCTGTTACCACCTACATTTTTATTGTTAGTACTTGCATATGTGTTTCCTCCTCCCCCTCCTTTTGCTTGTCCCCTGTTTTTTTTTTTTTTTTTTTTTACCAGAGCAGAATAGGAAAAAACCCTTAAAAAACAGTTTTTTCTTTTTTTAGATTAGCACAGACTCTGAGACTGTATATACAAGCAATAAAAAAAGAAAACCCTTACAAACAAATATTTTTTCAGGTTACTACTCTCTGTCACTCTGCTCACTCTGTGTATTGGGTGAGCAGAGCACAAAAAAACCCTTAAATAAAAAATTTTTTCACATTAGTTCAGGTTGAGAGATTATATATTGGATGAAGAACAAGAACAAATATAAATTAAATCAGCACAGGTAGAATCAGCAATTTTATCTTAGGATTTCAGTTTCTATGTTTCTGATTAAAACAATTTAAACTCTTTCCCAAAATTCTCTTAACAAAAGATTTTTCACTAACATGACTGACTGTCAGTAAAAACTATGTTTAACCACTTTGTACACAAATCAGACTACCCAACGGATTTAGACAAAATGAGATTATTTACAATGAAAGGGTTAACTGTACTTTGTGTGTATTAGTGCAGGATGTTTCTGTCAGGCTCACAACAGCACTTGATTTCTATTAGAGATGAGCAAACATTATTCGGATCAGCCGTTCCGAACAGCACGCTCCCATAGAAATGAATGGAAGCAGCTGGTATGTACACTTTGCCGGCGGCCGGTCGCTTAACCCGCCACGTGCCGGCTACGTCCATTCATTTCTATGGGAGCGTGCTGTTTGGAACGGCTGTTCCTAACAGTGTTCGCTCATCTCTAATTTCTATAACTAATTTATCACATATTTCCCTGTAATTGATTAAATCTGACCAAACTGTCTTATTCTTAAGATTTTCTAGCTCTATTCCTTTTGTAATTTTTTTCAGGGCTGAGTGCTCTGTCTGATGCCGTGAGATGAATCACAGACCCTTCCCTATATCCACCATTGCTGCAATGCCTTCTGATCCTGTTTACAGTATTTTATATAGTGTGTGACCTCAGCACTGTAAGGGCCCGTTCACACGGGCACAGAGGGGGTGGGTTATGGCGCGGAAAAAAGAAGCGAGCTGCCCTCTCTTCAGGTGGATTCCACCTCGCGGCAGCAACCTCTGGAGTTGGCATATTCATTTGAGCGACTCCGGAGGGAAAAGCCGCAACTGTCGGAAGCTGCGACAGTCGTGGTAGGCGGAATTTGGCCCGAGAGTGACGCCGCTCCCCACATCACTCTCGGTGCCAAAATCTGCCCCTCCGCCCCCCGTGTGAACGGGGCCTAAAGTTTCCATCCACCACTAAGAGGCTCTCAGCTGATGTCAGGCCACTAGAATACCACACTGACTCACAAGACGTATCTCTCTACAGAATTTCTCCTTCCCAGTGGATGTGGCAACTGCCATTTTAGTTGTCTGAGACAAACCAGCATTTGGAATATTCGGTTCGAGCCTGGCTTGGTAGAAATCAGTTCGCCCTTCTCTAGTCTAGGTATATTGGTACAACTTTTTTGTCCACAGTTGTGCCTTGTGGTCCAATTTGGTTTGCGCATATAATGTCTTATTCATTAGAAGTTGTGCCTTTTTTTTTTTCTTGTTTTTGCTTCTGGTCTGCGCATACCCTGCAGTTACCTCTCATTAATCTGTATATGTACTATTTGTCGCCATGCTATTAGTATAATTTAGTTATATCTTAAGCAAGGATTGTGTTCTCTTGAAAAGCAATTACTAAAGGAATAAACAAGAAGAAGATGAGGTCAAAAATAACAATCTGAAAAGAGATTCGGTTAAACATGAACATCCCCATAGAATTGTGCAGCAGTATAGTACAAAGGAAATGTTATCTACCCCGAATATTAATATCAAGAATGATTTCATGGAAGTAATGAAAGTCAAAGTAAAAATGCTTTTCTTTGTAATGCATAACAATATCAATCCCTTATAGAGGAACCCTGATCCACAGGTATAGCAAAGGAATCCGTTTAGCGAATGGTTGATATGCCAAAAAAAAGACTTTTTTATGTAACCCAGAATAGAGTCACTAACATGCAATGTTGAACTGAGAGTGGTCTGTGCCTTCAGGCCATGGGGACTTTACCCCAAGAGGCATGACCTACTTGGATTTAATTCAACAAGCATATATCCCTCTTTGAATGCAACCTGCTATATACACATATTAAACCCTAGTATTGCTAGATAAAGACTATGAGGGTTTGCAACTGTGAGATGTTTGTGTAACATGAGACTCCTGGCCCCCAATGCAAATATGTAACAGGGCCCCCACTTACTACATGCTACCTGCAATACTGATGTCTTTTTTTTTTTTTTGTCGTAGAAAGTCCTTTGGGCCCCTAGCGCTTCAAGGAGTGATTACTACTAGAGATGAGCAAACAGTAAAATGTTCGATATTCGTTTCGAGTAGCCCCTCAATATTCGACTACTCGAATCGAATATCGAACTCTATTATAGTCTATGGGGGGAAAATGCTCGTTTCAGGTGAAGGCAACGTTCGATCAAATTATACTTACCAAGTCCATGAGTGAGGGTCGGGCTGGATCCTCCGAGAAGTCTTCTCCTTGCAGCGTCCCTGTGGCGTCTTCCGGCTCTTCATTCACTTTGCCAGGCATCGGGCCTGGGCAGAGCCAACTGCGCATGCCCGCACTACAAGCAGACATGCACAGTCGGCTCTGCCCAGGCCCGATGCCTGGCAGAGTGAATGAGGAGCCGGAAGACGCCGCGGGGAAGCTGCACGGAGAAGACTTCTAAAGGTAGGAGAAGAACCAGCGTTGATTGGCCAACTGTATAGTATTCAGCAATTAATGCTGGTTCTGCATCGAACTTTTACATTCGAACAGCGAGTGGTACTTGATCGAGTACGAGTATTTTGAATACTGTAGTATTTGATCGAATACCTACTCGATCGAATACTACTCGCTCATTTCTAATTACTACCTCTGGACCCCAATAGCTATGACCCTTTCTGTGCTGTACTCTTCTTTCTTTAATATCTATGTGGACCAATAATGACAGAGACAATGAGGAACAGAGTTTAGACCTCCTTCCTATGATGAATGAGTTTAGATTTGCCATTAAACATAATAACTAGTATTTTTTAGCTTAAAGTTTAGCTCCTCAGATATCTAATATTCGACCTGCAGCCCAACACAGCAAAACTAAAAAGATATTTATCCATGCAGTTCTGTCTATTATCCTGCAATACTGATCCAGAGGAAGGATAAAATCCCATGGGGTAGAAGCCATTTTTTCTGATTTTTAGAGAAGACTCCTTGATGACTCCAATGTCGGGCTGTGCATACTGCTGTTATCAGTTGTGGGCAGGAGAGATGTACCAGGCAAAAAGTGAGGTAAAGGGAACCCATCAGGCAATTTTTACACCCTTAACTGACCCCAGCATGGGTAGCACCAAATAATAACTAGAGATGATTGAACTGATTTGAATCAAGCTGGATTCAACTTGACTTTCCCAAAAGTTTTTGGTATGACCTGGATTTCATATTTTGGGGGATTTGTCACCTACAGATTGCTAAATGCCCTGGGGTCTGTTCAGTATATAATGGTGGAGGCCCAGGAGAGGCGCGCAAACATAATAAACCATTATACTCTCCTTGCCTTACCTCTCCTGGACGTTCTCACAGCTTCTGTTGGTCCCCTGGCATCTTCTTGCTGCCTTTTAGCTGATGTCTAGTGCCTGAGGTCACCACTGGGAGAGAGCGAAGAAACAAACCGAGTGCACTAAGTGCAGTATTATAATAGTGTCAAAAAAATAACAGCAGTGCCAGATGGCCTCTCACCTTGTGGGGTTATGTCAGTCACAACACCCTATGTTGCATGTAGATACCAAGGCAGGGGCGGCAGTGGTTTAACCTGTTTACACCTGAGAGGAGGAAATAATGGAAATCAACACTGGACCTAGGTCCACAACAGGGATTCTGCGCTCACTGGTAGCCAGAAGGAAGACTATGTTGACAAATCCAAATGAACAGTAACTTTTTATTGCAATGGATAAAAACAGAAGACGTATGATGCATTTCAGGCCAACCAAAATCCCAAGTGCGAATTTACTGGTCACATTGGGCCAGATGGGTGTCCAGTAAATTCACATCTGGCCCGACGTAACCAGTAAATTCATACTTGAGAAAGGGTTTTTGGTTGGCCCGAAATGCGTTGTGCTTCTTCTGTTCTTATCCATTGCAATAAAAGGTTACTGTTTAATTGGATTTGTCGACTTGGTCTTCCTTCTGGCTACCAGTGAGCGCGGACCTAGATCCACAGTGCTGCTTTCCTACGCTCACCACTGAGATCTGATATTGGGATTCAACAGTCATGTGGGTTGTACTGGTGTCATGGTGCTTAGATGTAAGCCGAATGGCTGAACCTGTCATATAGTTGAAATGAAACTTGTTAGGCTAACCCATCTCTGGTAATGACTTTTACTATGGTGCCTCTCCCTAAGCTTTCGGTTGCTGAAAAGAAAAACTATACCATATACAAATTTACCTTAACTGGTCATTGGGATTGGGGAGCAGCGTCATCTAGTCATGTAGTCTTTGTACTAAACTTATCTTGCAACATATGTCTTAGGGTATGTCAAGATAAGGATGGACGCACTTGAACGTCTAGTATTGCTGCCCATCTATATCCACTAGATTTGGACCAAGCTGATAACCCCATCACAACAATCTGGGTGACTATTGTCCAGCCATGGTTTCTAATCCCCCACCACCTCTATAGACCGACTGCTTGCTATTTGCAAACTTCTTCTCCTAAGTATCTGGCACATCCTAAAAATCTGCTTGAATTCCCCTTATTATTTTAGTATTTTTAGCCAATTAATGTGTAAATGAAATGTCAGTGAACTGAATCTTAATTACAGATATTATACTGTGAAAATCAGTAAATTAAAGCGGCGCGGCTCCCAAATCCTTCGCAATAACCCTGGTAAACCTCTGTAATACATCAGTCTCAGACTAGTGAATAGAATCATTTGCATTCCTTTAAAGTTGTTTTTTTTGCTCCTCTACATTCTTATATTGTGTTGTACAAAAATATAACATCTAAAAAAATCTCGCACAAAAACCCTGTTAGCGAGTCGTGTACATCTCAGTGTTTATCCATCTGGAATTAATAGCTGCAGATTTCCATTTATTTCTATTAGGAGTCATTTTTCAGCTCATGTATGGAGAATGGAGATAGGTTCGCTATCAGCATTTGGTTAGGTTAGATACAATAGAGGATCTGTATGAATATGAATACATAGTTATAAGCATGTACTTTACTTCTAAAACATGTTTATGCTTCATACGACTGCGTGGGAGTTAAGCGGTATTCACACTGCTGTTGAAGCTTATGATTGACAGATAGATTGGGAAATACTAGTGGCGTATGTCTATGACGGTTGATTCTAACGTATGCACATTTATGACACGCAGTTGCATACCGCACATTGATAATAGGCTACGTATAGAGTCCAAGTATGGAAAATGCGCAGCAGGTTGGGCTTCTGTCCTTAGCTCCTGGGGGGATGGTAACAGGCACATGTGCACACAGGTCTTGAGTCATTGTCCATGCTTTAACAATAGATACAAAGGAACAAAATACTCCACAGGATCTTCCATTCGATTTATAGTTGCTAATTCATAGTGCTAGTTTGCTTAGTTACAGGATTCTTGAAGATACAGAGAAAAAGAGTGAAAAAGGAAAGATAAAGGTTGCTCCCAGCTTGGAGCTCTGTATCGAGGCAGCCAGCCACTCAAGGGGCAGTGCCTATATATAATACTTACTATAATAATTATTAATACTTACTAATATGGGAGGTATTATTACTGACATGGTGATTTTTCCCCACTGTGGGACTATTAAAGGATTATCTTATCTTATTTTTATATGCCACCACTTACTATAGGGGGCTCTACTGTATATGTGACACAAATCAATGTAAAGGACACTATCTGTAGGGGTCATCTGTATGGCACTATTATTTCTGGGGGGGGGGGGGGTATCTGTATGACACTCTTATTTCTGAAGTACCTTATTTGGGCTGTTGGGAAGCACAGCATGCGCAATATATGAGTTACCAGAATGGAGAGGATGAGAATAAGTGAGGGATCTAAGATAGTGATAGCTGAAAGAAGTGTTCATGACAGTGTATGTAAGTGTAGATTAAGGTGTAGGAGGCAATGGTCAAATACAATTTTTCCTGCCCAAGACAGGTTAGTAGCCCTCTATGGTAGTATACTACAGAGTTTATTCAATTTTATTATGTCACTGTCCAATGTGATGTTGTATTGCCCTGTTATTGCAATGTGCTCATTGCTGTGTTGACCTTAACTTGGCATATCCCATGGTATGACTCTGCACTAGCTGTGGTTAGTGTGAAGCTTAGGTTAGGCTTTTTGTTAGGCTTCCAGTCCTCTGTACAGCTCCCAGCTGCAACTCTGTAGGACAACTTTGGTTGTGGTTGTTCCATTTTTGACTCCAGCTGTGGTGCAGTAGCTACATTTGCTATAAGTGAACTTCGGCTGCTATTGATTTGGCACTGGTGGCACATGTGGTCATCAAAAACAGAATCGAAGCAAAATGGCTGTTAAAAACGGATGTGCATGTCCATTCTTAATGACGATTAGATCCATCAAAAATATCACTGTCGTATGAATAAGGCCTTATTCTTGCCTTGCTTCTTTCAGGCATCCATGTGGCGTCTGGTGGTCTCTAGACATCCACTTCTGGCCTCTGACTGATATCACACACTCCAGGATCACCGTGTGATTGCCCCTCAAAGTGAAAGGTGTCAACGTCATGACGCATTGACTCAGTGACATGACATTGTCGCTCCCAACATGACAACTGAAACCTAATTACAGACCTCGGCAGTGACCCCGGGGAGCGTGATGTCGGCCAAATGCTGGAAGCAGATCCCAGTGGATCCACTGAACCAAGCCAGATGAGCTCTGAAGAGACACAAGAATATTATAGCCTTTCATGGGTGATAAACTGCAAAAGTTTCCAGTGGAACACAACATTTTTGGAAAATATGGGCTAAATCCAGTTCAATCTGAATTGGTTTACACACCCCTATTCCCGATTGACTAGTCTAATGCTGGAAGGTGCAAGAAGCCAGTGCAAATCAGCACAAAACACTGTTTGGGCGACACTGTGCACCAACTCCCTGGTGGGCCCGTCTGAATCAGCACGTATTCTTCAGATATTCTTCTATGCGTATTACAAACACAGGACACAGAGTGAGTAGCTAATCTCCAGTATCTTCTGTAAAATCTCAGTTTAGCTAGCATTGAAAGGATCGAAATATCTCAACTAATTACAAAAATGTTTTATTCCGTCATTACAATAAACTGGGTTTTATCTGTGTGCCTTATTCACTTCCAAGTAACAGGGGAATGCATTTACTGTAATATATTCTGCAAAGTACAAAGCTCCTACGTGTTATCCAACCGGAGCTATTTTTACAGGAGTCGCCTCTTTTTCATTCAGTCTCCAGAATATAAACTATAATGACAGCCTGAAAGGAACACACATAAAAAGTAATGTAGACAACGGGGAAACGGTGCAAAACAGCCAAAAGTGGTCTGAGTAATAAAGACATGCTGGTTCACACTGGCATCTGACAGCAGAAGTCATAAAGTAAATGTCCACCTTACCGAGCTCGTCTGACTATTGCATTTTTTTTTTAAAAAAGTCACAAAAGTAACACTATGAAATAAAAAAAAAAAAAAAAAAAAATCCCTGTTGCTGGTCTATAATTAGAATCTACTAGAGATGAGCGAACAGTGTTCTATCGAACTCATGTTCGATCGGATATTAGGCTGTTCGGCATGTTCGAATCGAATCGAACACCGCGTGGTAAAGTGCGCCATTACTCGATTCCCCTCCCACCTTCCCTGGCGCCTTTTTTGCTCCAATAACAGCGCTGGGTAGGTGGGACAGGAACTACGACACCGGTGACGTTGAAAAAAGTAGGCAAAACCCATTGGCTGCCGAAAACATGTGACCTCTAATTTAAAAGAACAGCGACGCCCAGCTTCGCGTCATTCTGAGCTTGCAATTCACCGAGGACGGAGGTTTCCGTCCAGCTAGCTAGGGCTTAGATTCTGGGTAGGCAGGGACAGGCTAGGATAGGAAGGAGAAGACAACCAACAGCTCTTGTAAGAGCTAAATTCCAGGGAGAAGCTTGTCAGTGTAACGTGGCACTGACGGGCTCAATCGCCGCAACCCAGCTTTCCCAGGATCCTGAATGGAATACACTGTCAGTGTATTCCCGTATACCCGATATATACCCCGATACCCGTTCCAACGGTGTGCCCCCCCACCTTCACCCCAGAAATACCCTGCAAGTCCCCTAGCAATAGAATTGGGGCTATATACACCCACAATTTTTACTACTGGTATACAGTGCCATTGTCTGACTGGGAATTCAAAGAATATATTGGGAATACAAATACCCTCATTTCTTGCTACTGCCATATAGTGCCAGTTTCTGACTGGTAATTCAAAGAATATATTGGGGTTACGTGCACCCACAATTTTTACTACTGGTATACAGTGCCATTGTCTGACTGGGAATTCAAAGAGTATATTGGGAATACAAATACCCTCATTTCTTGCTACTGCCATATAGTGCCAGTTTCTGACTGGTAATTCAAAGAATATATTGGGGTTACGTGCACCCACAATTTTTACTACTGGTATACAGTGCCATTGTCTGACTGGGAATTCAAAGAATATATTGGGAATACAAATACCCTCATTTCTTGCTACTGCCATATAGTGCCAGTGTCTGACTGGGAATTCAAAGAATATATTGGGGTTACGTGCACCCACAATTTTTACTACTGGTATACAGTGCCATTGTCTGACTGGGAATTCAAAGAATATATTGGGAATACAAATACCCTCATTTCTTGCTACTGCCATATAGTGCCAGTGTCTGACTGGGAATTCAAAGAATATATTGGGGTTACGTGCACCCACAATTTTTACTACTGGTATACAGTGCCATTGTCTGACTGGGAATTCAAAGAATATATTGGGAATACAAATACCCTCATTTCTTGCTACTGCCATATAGTGCCAGTGTCTGACTGGGAATTCAAAGAATATATTGGGGTTACGTGCACCCACAATTTTTACTACTGGTATACAGTGCCATTGTCTGACTGGGAATTCAAAGAATATATTGGGAATACAAATACCCTCATTTCTTGCTACTGCCATATAGTGCCAGTGTCTGACTGGGAATTCAAAGAATATATTGGGGTTACGTGCACCCACAATTTTTACTACTGGTATACAGTGCCATTGTCTGACTGGGAATTCAAAGAATATATTGGGAATACAAATACCCTCATTTCTTGCTACTGCCATATAGTGCCAGTGTCTGACTGGGAATTCAAAGAATATATTGGGGTTACGTGCACCCACAATTTTTACTACTGGTATACAGTGCCAATTTCTAACTAGGAATTCAAAATGCGCAAGGCTCCCGGAAAGGGACGTGGACGAGGCCGTGGGCGAGGTCGGGGGAATGGTTCTGGGGAGCAAGGTAGCAGTGAAGCCACAGGGCGTCCCGTGCCTACTCCTGTGGGGCAGCAAGCATTGCGCCACTCCACAGTGCCAGGGTTGCTTGCCACATTAACTAAACTGCAGGGTACAAACCTTAGTAGGCCCGAGAACCAGGAACAGGTCTTGCAATGGCTGTCAGAGAACGCTTACAGCACATTGTCCAGCAGCCAGTCAGACTCTGCCTCCTCTCCTCCTATTACCCAACAGTCTTGTCTTCCTTCCTCCCAAAATTCCGAAGCTTTACAGAACAATAACCCAAACTGTCCCTGCTCCCCAGAGCTGTTCTCCGCTCCTTTCATTGTCCCTCAACCTGCCTCTCCACGTCACGATTCCACGAACCTAACAGAGGAGCATCTGTGTCCAGATGCTCAAACACTAGAGTCTCCTCCATCTCCGTTCGATTTGGTGGTGGATGACCAGCAACCCACCCTCATCGACGATGATGTGACGCAGTTGCCGTCAGGGCATCCAGTTGACTGGCGCATTGTGCGGGAGGAGGAGATGAGACAGGAGTTGGAAGAGGAAGTGGTGGATGATGAGGACACTGACCCGACCTGGACAGGGGGGATGTCAAGCGGGGAAAGTAGTGTGGATGTTGAGGCAGGTGCAGCACCAAAAAGGGTAGCTAGAGGCAGAGGCAGAGGTCAGCAGCTTAGGCGAAGCCAGGCCACACCCGGAATCTCCCAAGATGTTCCAGTTCGTACCCAGCCCCGAAAAACTCCCACCTCGAGGGCACGTTTCTCGAAGGTGTGGAGTTTTTTCAAGGAATGCGCCGAGGACAGATATAGTGTTGTCTGCACAATTTGCCTCTCGAAATTGATTAGGGGCTCTGAGAAGAGCAACCTGTCCACCACTTCAATGCGCCGTCATTTGGAATCCAAGCACTGGAATCAGTGGCAGGCAGCAACGGCAGGACAAAGGCCGCCTGCCGTTCACGCCACTGCCACTGCCTCTGCCTCTGCCACTGCCACTGCTGACTGTGCTGGCGATGCACTCCAGAGGACGAGCCAGGACACCACTTCATCTGCCTCCGCCACTTTGTTGACTTCTACCTCATCCTCCCCTGGTCCTGTCTTATCTCCTTCTCCTGCACCATCAAAGGCACCATCAGGCGTTTCTTTACAACAACCCACCATCTCTCAGACATTGGAGCGGCGGCAGAAATACACTGCTAACCACCCACACGCGCAAGCCTTGAACGCCAACATCGCTAAACTGCTGGCCCAGGAGATGTTGGCGTTCCGGCTTGTTGAAACTCCCGCCTTCCTGGACCTGATGGCAACTGCGGCACCTCGCTATGCCGTCCCTAGCCGTCACTACTTCTCCCGGTGTGCCGTCCCCGCCTTGCACCAGCACGTGTCACTCAACATCAGGCGGGCCCTTAGTTCCGCGCTTTGCACAAAGGTCCACTTGACCACCGACGCGTGGACAAGTGCATGCGGACAGGGACGCTACATTTCACTGACGGCACACTGGGTGAATGTAGTTGAGGCTGGGACTGCTTCCCAAACTGGCCCGGTGTACCTCGTCTCCCCGCCTAACATTCCTGGCAGGGACACGAGAAGAACACCCCCCTCCTCCTCCTCCTCTACCGCCTCCTCCTCCGCCACCGCCTCCTCCTCCGCCACCGCCTCCTCCTCCGCTGTTAGATTGACCCCAGCTACGAGTTGGAAACGTTGCAGCACTGGCGTTGGTAGATGTCAGCAGGCTGTGCTGAAGCTGATCAGCTTGGGGGACAGACAGCACACTGCCTCCGAGGTGAGGGATGCCCTCCTCGATGAGACGGCAATATGGTTTGAGCCGCTGCACCTGGGCCCAGGCATGGTCGTTTGTGATAACGGCCGGAACCTGGTAGCAGCTCTGGAGCTTGCCGGACTCCAACATGTTCCATGCCTGGCCCACGTCTTCAACCTAGTGGTGCAACGTTTCCTAAAGAGCTACCCCAATGTTCCAGAGCTACTGGTGAAAGTGCGGCGCATGTGCGCCCACTTTCGCAAGTCGACAGTAGCCGCTGCTAGCTTAAAATCTCTCCAGCAACGCCTGCATGTGCCATAACACCGGCTTTTGTGCGACGTCCCCACACGCTGGAACTCAACGTTTCAGATGTTGAATAGAGTGGTTGAGCAGCAGAGACCTTTGATGGAATACCAGCTACAAAACCCTAGGGTGCCACAAAGTCAGCTGCCTCAGTTTCACATCCATGAGTGGCCATGGATGAGAGACCTTTGTGACATCCTACGGGTCTTTGAGGAGTCCACAAGGAGGGTGAGCTCTGAGGATGCGATGGTGAGCCTTACAATCCCGCTCTTGTGTGTTCTGAGAGAATCCCTGATTGACATCAGGGATAACTCAGATCACACAGAGGAGTTAGGGATAGCATCCGATCCGTCACAGCTGGAGAGTAGGTCCACACATCTGTCCGCTTCACTGCGTTTAATGGAGGAGGAGGAGGAGGAAGAAGAGTTGTCCGATGATGTGATGGTGATACAGGAGGCTTCCGGGCAACTTCGAATCGTCCCATTGTTGCAGCGCGGATGGGTAGACATGGAGGATGAGGAGGAAATGGAGATTGAACTTTCCGGTGGGGCCAGAGGAGTCATGCCAACTAACACTGTGGCAGACATGGCTGAGTTCATGTTGGGGTGCTTTACAACCGACAAGCGTATTGTCAAAATCATGGAGGACAACCAGTACTGGATCTTTGCTATCCTTGACCCCCGGTATAAAAACAACATCTCGTCTTTTATTCCGGTAGAGGGGAGGGCCAATCGCATCAATGCTTGCCACAGGCAATTGGTGCAGAATATGATGGAGATGTTTCCAGCATGTGACAGTGGCGGCAGGGAGGGCAGTTCCTCCAGTAGGCAACCAAGTTCTCACCGGTCCACACAAACGAGGGGCACACTGTCTAAGGTCTGGGACACCTTGATGGCACCCCCTCGCCAAAGTGCCGCCACGGAGGGTCCTAGTGTCACCAGGCGTGAGAAGTATAGGCGCATGTTGCGGGAATACCTTTCCGACCACAGCCCTGTCCTCTCCGACCCCTCTGCGCCCTACACGTATTGGGTGTCGAAGTTGGACCTGTGGCTTGAACTTGCCCTATATGCCTTGGAGGTGCTGTCCTGTCCTGCCGCCAGCGTCCTATCTGAGAGGGTGTTCAGTGCAGCCGGTGGCATCATCACTGACAAGCGCACCCGTCTGTCAGCTGAGAGTGCCGACCGGCTCACTTTGATAAAAATGAACCACCACTGGGTAGAGCCGTCATTTTTGTGCCCACCTGTGTAAAGCACCCCAACATGAAACTCCATGTCTGTACTCAACCTCTCCAATTCCTCCGCATCCTCATACTCATCCACCATAAGCGTTGCACAATTCTGCTAATACTAGGCTCCCTCCAACATGATTTCCCCCAACTCTGCTGGTTAGAGGCTCCCTCCACCCTGATTTCCACCAACTCTGCTGGTTAGAGGCTCCCTCCACCCTGCTTTCCCACAACTCTGCTGGTTAGAGGCTCCTTCCACCATGAATTTGCCCAAACTGGGCTGTTTAGAGGCTCCCTCCACCATGAATTGGTCCAAACTGGGCTGGTTAGAGGCTCCCTCCACCATTAATTGGTCCAAACTGGGCTGGTTAGAGGCTCCCTCCACAATTAATTGGTCCAAACTGGGCTAATTAGAGGCTCCCTCCACCATGAATTGGTCCAAACTGGGTTTTTTAGAGGCTCCCTCCACCATGAATTGGTCCAAACTGGGCTGGTTAGAGGCTCCCTCCACCATTAATTGGTCCAAACTGGGCTGGTTAGAGGCTCCCTCCACAATTAATTGGTCCAAACTGGGCTAATTAGAGGCTCCCTCCACCATGAATTGGTCCAAACTGGGTTTTTTAGAGGCTCCCTCCACCATGAATTTGCCCAAACTGGGCTGTTTAGAGGCTCCCTCCACCATGAATTGGTCCAAACTGGGCTGGTTAGAGGCTCCCTCCACCATGAATTTCCCAAAACTTGGCTGTTTAGAGGCTCCCTCCACCATGAATTTGCCCAAACTGGGCTGTTTAGAGGCTCCCTCCACCATTAATTGGTCCAAACTGGGCTGGTTAGAGGCTCCCTCCACCATGAATTTGCCCAAACTGGGCTGTTTAGAGGCTCCCTCCACCATGAATTGGTCCAAACTGGGTTTTTTAGAGGCTCCCTCCACCATGAATTGGTCCAAACTGGGCTGGTTAGAGGCTCCCTCCACCATGAATTTCCCAAAACTTGGCTGTTTAGAGGCTCCCTCCACCATTAATTGGTCCAAACTGGGCTGGTTAGAGGCTCCCTCCACCATGAATTGGTCCAAACTGGGCTGGTTAGAGGCTCCCTCCACCATTAATTGGTCCAAACTGGGCTGGTTAGAGGCTCCCTCCACCATGAATTTGCCCAAACTGGGCTGGTTAGAGGCTCCCTCCACCATGAATTGGTCCAAACTGGGCTGGTTAGAGGCTCCCTCCACCATGAATTTGCCCAAACTGGGCTGTTTAGAGGCTCCCTCCACCATTAATTGGTCCAAACTGGGCTGGTTAGAGGCTCCCTCCACCATGAATTTGCCCAAACTGGGCTGTTTAGAGGCTCCCTCCACCATGAATTGGTCCAAACTGGGTTTTTTAGAGGCTCCCTCCACCATGAATTGGTCCAAACTGGGCTGGTTAGAGGCTCCCTCCACCATGAATTTCCCAAAACTTGGCTGTTTAGAGGCTCCCTCCACCATGAATTGGTCCAAACTGGGCTGGTTAGAGGCTCCCTCCACCATTAATTGGTCCAAACTGGGCTGGTTAGAGGCTCCCTCCACCATGAATTTGCCCAAACTGGGCTGGTTAGAGGCTCCCTCCACCATGAATTTGCCCAAACTGGGCTGTTTAGAGGCTCCCTCCACCATTAATTGGTCCAAACTGGGCTGGTTAGAGGCTCCCTCCACCATGAATTTGCCCAAACTGGGCTGTTTAGAGGCTCCCTCCACCATGAATTTGCCCAAACTGGGCTGTTTAGAGGCTCCCTCCACCATTAATTGGTCCAAACTGGGCTGGTTAGAGGCTCCCTCCACCATGAATTTGCCCAAACTGGGCTGTTTAGAGGCTCCCTCCACCATGAATTGGTCCAAACTGGGTTTTTTAGAGGCTCCCTCCACCATGAATTGGTCCAAACTGGGCTGGTTAGAGGCTCCCTCCACCATGAATTTCCCAAAACTTGGCTGTTTAGAGGCTCCCTCCACCATGAATTGGTCCAAACTGGGCTGGTTAGAGGCTCCCTCCACCATGAATTTGCCCAAACTGGGCTGTTTAGAGGCTCCCTCCACCATTAATTGGTCCAAACTGGGCTGGTTAGAGGCTCCCTCCACCATGAATTTGCCCAAACTGGGCTGTTTAGAGGCTCCCTCCACCATGAATTGGTCCAAACTGGGTTTTTTAGAGGCTCCCTCCACCATGAATTGGTCCAAACTGGGCTGGTTAGAGGCTCCCTCCACCATGAATTTCCCAAAACTTGGCTGTTTAGAGGCTCCCTCCACCATGAATTGGTCCAAACTGGGCTGGTTAGAGGCTCCCTCCACCATTAATTGGTCCAAACTGGGCTGGTTAGAGGCTCCCTCCACCATGAATTTGCCCAAACTGGGCTGGTTAGAGGCTCCCTCCACCATGAATTTGCCCAAACTGGGCTGTTTAGAGGCTCCCTCCACCATTAATTGGTCCAAACTGGGCTGGTTAGAGGCTCCCTCCACCATGAATTTGCCCAAACTGGGCTGTTTAGAGGCTCCCTCCACCATGAATTTGCCCAAACTGGGCTGTTTAGAGGCTCCCTCCACCATTAATTGGTCCAAACTGGGCTGGTTAGAGGCTCCCTCCACCATGAATTTGCCCAAACTGGGCTGTTTAGAGGCTCCCTCCACCATGAATTGGTCCAAACTGGGTTTTTTAGAGGCTCCCTCCACCATGAATTGGTCCAAACTGGGCTGGTTAGAGGCTCCCTCCACCATGAATTTCCCAAAACTTGGCTGTTTAGAGGCTCCCTCCACCATGAATTGGTCCAAACTGGGCTGGTTAGAGGCTCCCTCCACCATTAATTGGTCCAAACTGGGCTGGTTAGAGGCTCCCTCCATCATGAATTTGCCCAAACTGGGCTGTTTAGAGGCTCCCTCCACCATGAATTTGCCCAAACTGGGCTGTTTAGAGGCTCCCTCCACCATGAATTGGTCCAAACTGGGTTTTTTAGAGGCTCCCTCCACCATGAATTGGTCCAAACTGGGCTGGTTAGAGGCTCCCTCCACCATGAATTTCCCAAAACTTGGCTGTTTAGAGGCTCCCTCCACCATGAATTGGTCCAAACTGGGCTGGTTAGAGGCTCCCTCCACCATTAATTGGTCCAAACTGGGCTGGTTAGAGGCTCCCTCCACCATGAATTTGCCCAAACTGGGCTGGTTAGAGGCTCCCTCCACCATGAATTTGCCCAAACTGGGCTGTTTAGAGGCTCCCTCCACCATTAATTGGTCCAAACTGGGCTGGTTAGAGGCTCCCTCCACCATGAATTTGCCCAAACTGGGCTGTTTAGAGGCTCCCTCCACCATGAATTTGCCCAAACTGGGCTGTTTAGAGGCTCCCTCCACCATTAATTGGTCCAAACTGGGCTGGTTAGAGGCTCCCTCCACCATGAATTTGCCCAAACTGGGCTGTTTAGAGGCTCCCTCCACCATGAATTGGTCCAAACTGGGTTTTTTAGAGGCTCCCTCCACCATGAATTGGTCCAAACTGGGCTGGTTAGAGGCTCCCTCCACCATGAATTTCCCAAAACTTGGCTGTTTAGAGGCT
This sequence comes from Leptodactylus fuscus, assembly GCF_031893055.1. Taxonomy (NCBI): domain Eukaryota; kingdom Metazoa; phylum Chordata; class Amphibia; order Anura; family Leptodactylidae; genus Leptodactylus; species Leptodactylus fuscus. The sequence goes on along the minus strand of NC_134267.1, from coordinate 31,174,472 downwards.
CCCTCCACCATGAATTGGTCCAAACTGGGCTGGTTAGAGGCTCCCTCCACCATTAATTGGTCCAAACTGGGCTGGTTAGAGGCTCCCTCCACCATGAATTTGCCCAAACTGGGCTGTTTAGAGGCTCCCTCCACCATGAATTTGCCCAAACTGGGCTGGTTAGAGGCTCCCTCCACCATGAATTGGTCCAAACGGGTTTTTAGAGGCTCCCTTCACCATGAATTGGTCCAAACTTGGCTGTTTAGAGGCTCCCTCCACCATGAATTGGTCCAAACTGGGGTGGTTAGAGGCTCCCTCCACCATTAATTGGTCCAAACTGGGCTGGTTAGAGGCTCCCTCCACCATGAATTTGCCCAAACTGGGCTGTTTAGAGGCTCCCTCCACCATGAATTTGCCCAAACTGGGCTGGTTAGAGGCTCCCTCCACCATGAATTGGTCCAAACGGGTTTTTAGAGGCTCCCTTCACCATGAATTGGTCCAAACTTGGCTGTTTAGAGGCTCCCTCCACCATGAATTGGTCCAAACTGGGGTGGTTAGAGGCTCCCTCCACCATTAATTGGTCCAAACTGGGCTGGTTAGAGGCTCCCTCCACCATGAATTTGCCCAAACTGGGCTGGTTAGAGGCTCCCTCCACCATGAATTGGTCCAAACTGGGGTGGTTAGAGGCTCCCTCCACCATTAATTGGTCCAAACTGGGCTGGTTAGAGGCTCCCTCCACCATTAATTGGTCCAAACTGGGCTGGTTAGAGGCTCCCTCCACCATGAATTTGCCCAAACTGGGCTGGTTAGAGGCTCCCTCCACCATGAATTGGTCCAAACTGGGTTTTTTAGAGGCTCCCTCCACCATGAATTTGCCCAAACTGGGCTGGTTAGAGGCTCCCTCCACCATGAATTGGTCCAAACTGGGGTTTTTAGAGGCTCCCTCCACCATGAATTTGCCCAAACTCTGCTGGTTAGAGGCTCAATCCACCCTGATTTTCAAAACAAATGTTGGTGCCAACCTCAACTTACTACAAGGGCCAAATTCACTGCTGGTGACAAGCTCTCCTCACTGCAAGTGCCAAATACACATGTTTCAAGGTGTTTTCCTACTGTCAGAGAGGTGGTATTGAGTGTGTAAAGTGTGTAGTTGTTAGGCTGTGATGTTGGGGTAATAGAGGGTCTTTGGTGTGTTAGATGCCCCCAGACATGCTTCCCCTGCTGTCCCAGTGTCATTCCAGAGGTGTTGGCATCATTTCCTGGGGTGTCATAGTGGACTTGGTGACCCTCCAGACACGGATTTGGGTTTCCCCCTTAACGAGTATCTGTTCCCCATAGACTATAATGGGGTTCGAAACCCGTTCGAACACACGAACATTGAGCGGCTGTTCGAATCGAATTTCGAACCTCGAACATTTTAGTGTTCGCTCATCTCTAGAATCTACCAGCAATGATGTGCCGTGGCTGCATGTGGCCACTGTAGCCCACCAGTGGCCTCAGTGGTCAGGTACCAGATTAATAACCTCACAGCTCAGCAATATCAGGTCACAGATTGGTTACAGAGGGCCAGAATGATTTTCGCTATAGGTAGCTTGTAACCATAGACCTTAAAGGGAGACCACAGCATTGGCATCTTATTTTGTTTCAACCCCTTTTAAAACACTAAAGTTACCGTAAGTCGTTTTAAAGTGAAAATGCCCTTTTTTAAACAATTTTGTAAGCAGATGTTTGATGAACATTTTTGTAATTTTATTAACCTATTTTACTTAGTTTTAGGGATCTAAAGTTATCCCTAGTAGAGATGAGCGAACAGTAAAATGTTCGAGGTTCGATATTCGTTTCGAGTAGTCCCTCAATATTCGACTACTCAAATCGAATATCGAACCCTATTATAGTCTATGGGGGGGAAAATGCTCGTTTCAGGGGTAGGCAACGTTCGATCAAATTATACTTACCAAGTCCACGAGTGAGGGTGGGGCTGGATCCTCCGAGAAGTCTTCTCCGTGCAGCGTCCCCGCGGCATCTTCCGGCTCTTCATTCACTCTGCCAGGCATCGGGTCTGGGCAGAGCGGACTGCGCATGCCCACACTACAAGCTGACATGCGCAGTCGGCTCTGCCCAGGCCCGATGCCTGGCAGAGTGAATTCAGAGCCGGAAGACGCCGCGGGGAAGCTGCACAGAGAAGACTTCTAAAGGTAGGAGAAGAACCAGCGTTGATTGGCCGACTGTATAGCATTCGGCCAATCAATGCTGGTTCTGCATCGAACTTTTACATTCCAACAGCGAGTGGTACTCGATCGAGTAGGAGTATTTCAAATACCGTAATATTCGATCGAATACCTACTCGATCGAGTACTACTCGCTCATCTCTAATCCCTAGTAATGCTGAAACTAAGCAATGGCAAGAAGAATTTTAGATGCGGCTTTTTACTAAAACTAGGGATAACTTTAGAACCCTAAACCTAAGTAAAATAGGTTAATAAAGTATATTATGTAAATTCCCTACACAAAGGGGGAGGGGAATTACAATTCCTTCACCAGAAAACTTGTGTAGATGGGAATAATTGTATCATATTTTTGGCACCGAAAATGCATTATTTCCCTCTTTTTGTACCACTTTTTCTTTTTAAACAAATGTGGGCAGAAAGGGGAGTAAACCAAGGCACGTTTACTATAAATTGGATTCAGTTATATAGGAAATCTATGCCAGTTCTTTAGTTTCCTTTCTGGTGCATTAAAAAACCAGAAAATGGATTAAGACTGGTGTTGGCATACAGAGTCTGAAGATTGCAGTTCTAGCTATTAAAAAACCCCTGAGATATTACTAGTTAAAGACACAACTGGGAATGTGAGCTTTGTAGGCAGCAGTTCATGCTGTATATATAAATCCAGAGATACAGCTATTTGGAGAGACCCCCCTTCTGTCCCTTGCCAACTGCTATAGCTGTACATTCTGGCAATGTACAATGTATACATACACTTCCTGGCAATGCTTACTTAAAGTAGTAGCTAGGGAGAACTTTAGAGCCTGTTTCCTACTAAAAGGAAGTATAGTAGTTTAGTAAACCTTATTGCAAAAATATATGAAAAAAATGGTAAAAAGTTAACAATTTTAAGTTGATAATATACAGTGTTGGCCAAAAGTATTGGCACCCCTGCAATTCTGTCAGATAATACTCATGTTCTTCCAGAAAATGATTGCAATCACAAATTCTTTGGTATTATCTTCATTTAATTTGTCTTCAATGGAAAACCACAAAAAGAATTGTCAAAAAGCCAAATTGGATATAATTCCACACAAACATAAAAAAGGGGTGGACAAAAGTATTGGCACTGTTTGAAAAATCATGTGATGCTCCTCTAATTTGTGTAATTAAAAGCACCTAATACTTACCTGAGGCACCTAACAGGTGGTGGCAATAACTAAATCACACTTGCAGCCAGTTGAAATGGATTAAAGTTGACTCAATCTCTGTCCTGTGTCCTTGTGTGACCACATTGAGCATGGAGAAAAGAAATAAGACCAAAGAACTATCTGAGGACTTGAGAAGCAAAATTGTGAGGAAGCATGAGCAATCTCAAGGCTACAAGTCCATCTCCAAAGACCTGAATGTTCCTGTGTCTACCGTGCACAGTGTCATCAAGAAGTTTAAAGCTCATGGCACTGTGGCTCCCTAGATGTGGACAGAAAAGAAAAATTGACGAGAGATTTCAACGCAAGATTGTGCGGATGGTGGATAAAGAACCTCGACTAACATCCAAACAAGTTTAAGCTGCCCTGCAGTCCGAGGGTACAACAGGGTTCACATCTCTGGTGTAGCAATGCTGGCCGTGCGCTCAGCTCGGCTGCATCTCCAGTGTAGATGAACAGCGCGCACGACCAGCACTGCTACATCTCGGCATATGAATGCATTGATCAGCGTTGATTGGCCAAATGCCATACAGAGTACAGCATTTGGCTAATCAATGCTGGTTCTGCCGAAGGAGGCGGAGTCTAAGATCGGTCCACAGCAGTCTCCATTCTGGTCCGATCTTAGACTCCGCATCCTCACAGACGAGCCTCCAGCAGAACCAGCGTTGATTGGCTGAATGCTGTACTCTGTATGGCATTCGGCCAATCAACGCTGGTCAATGCATTCCTATGGGAAAAAGTCAGCTCACGCATATCGCAAGCTGACAGGGATCCTGAACAGATAGAGCCCCAAAGAGCTGGGTGAGTGACATTCCCCCCTAAATAAAGGTAATCCCTAGCTAACCCTGCCTGTACATCTATCCCTGTCTAGTTCACAGTCTCAAATTAACCAAATGTTAAATCCACCATTCGTATAAATTGGAGGTCACCTGAATTAGCCAGCCAATTGCTTTTACTGATTTTTTTTCGATGCCTCCATTGTTGTAGTTCCTGTCCCACCTCCCCTGCGCAGTTATTGGTGCAAAAAAAGCGCCAGGGAAGGTGGGAGGGGAATCAAATTTTTAGTGCGTTTACCTCGTGGTATTCGATTGGAATCGAATACCTCGAATGCCTGATATTCGATCGAATGTCTATTCTATCAAACAGTGTTCACTCATCTCTAACTATTATTAGTTTTTATGGCGATTCTGTCTGTTGACATTTTCATCAGTTTGTAGGCAAAAAGTTACGTTTCTGCTTCTATGAAAGTCCCCAACATGGCACCATATTGGTTTAGGAGGAATTTTGGACCAGTCTTTTTAAATTGGTTCTAAGACTGTGCTCACATTACACATGACTGTGCGGCATTTTTTCAACCAAGATCTAGACCTCACAGTGTGAACCCAGCCTGACACACAGGGACATTCAGGTGAACAGCAGTACAATCCTGTTCACATCTTTACCCTTTCCAAAGTGACACGTACCTTTTTAGAGCTCACATTTAAACCTGCTTTGTTGCCATCAAGTGGTTGTGGAATTGTCTCAAGGGTGATGGAAGGGTGTTGATGGGGATGCAAATTAATTATTGCACCCTAATTGGGGTTTTACTTTAATCTTTGGCCCCATGTCTATAGTGTACCACATTGCCTAGTATCTGATATTATACAACAAATTTCCTATGACTTGGATCAACATGCAAAAATGAACTTAAAATTGAAACTTTTTGTTTAGGTTTTTTGTCTTTCACGTTTATTTACTTAATATTACTTAATATTATGTGAAATAAATCTTTTTTTTTTAGGGTAATATATTTATATATTGCATTTATTACTGTGGCATCCAACATATTTCTTTTTTAATAGATTAAACCTCAGCAACTGTCCAAAATCTGTACTTTGACGAGAAGCAAAAAAAAGCCATTATTTTCTCTATCTCTCGTAGTATTACAGGGAAATGACTCCGGGCGTATCTCCAGCTCTCCCACAGCTGAGGGAACTGGCACACTGCATAGTTCGGGCCTGGAAATGCTTTTGGAGCCTCTCACAATGTATCATTATCAATCACTAACACTTGTCACCATTCACTGAAATAAAATTCAATAAATAAAAATAGGGAATCTTTTGGGAACGGCGCTGCCGTAGCCTATTGGTTTATCTCCTGCTCTAGCAGAAACATGTTTCTAGCCTGGAGTATTGAGGATAGGACAAAATATAATTGCATTCTGAGCTGTATTATATGGTCACAAATCCTATGAAACATGGGGATTTATACATTTAGCTGTGTATAATTCAGCTATTGCCTAGAAATAATTGCAAGGCTCTTCAGTAGATATTGGCGTGATGACAACAAGCAGCCGTTGTGGTGTGCTTAAGGAAGATGTAACAACTTCACCGACATATTGTTTAATATTTATAAAGATATTATATATTTCTTTATATAATTTGTGCTGTCCATTAATTCAGGGCTAGGTTAAAGGGAAACTCCAGTGATTTTTTTTTTTATTCTTACTTAATATTATGGGAAAGATGAGCCTTCAGTAGTAATAGTTTTGTACTCATGGTGTCTTTTCTTATCATGATCACAGTAACCTGTTCTTTTCTAGCAGGGGTTGCTGTGCAAACATGAGATCCTTCTCTACTGAATGTATTGAGAACTTCTATTGATACCATGTAACCTCAAATTCATCAAAATCCCACCCCCCCCGTTCTTTTGATAGACCTATTCTGTCAAAAAGCCTTCCTTGTCCTTTGCCCCGTGCACAATCTGCTCCTTATAGCCCCTTTCTCACATATAGTTCATACTCCCCCTCAGTCTCTTTCAGTAGACATCATGCCCCCATTACCTTCCCCAGTATTATCAGCAGCAGTTGGTGCAGCTTCCAGTACCTTTAGGGCTCATTCACATGGGGGGCGGATTTTGGCAAAGCCCACCTGCCACAACCGTCACAGTCGCAGCTTCCCCCTCCCGAGTCGATTCAAATGAATGGGCCGCACGGTGGCTCAGTGGTTAGCACTGCACCCTTGCAACACTAGAGTCCTGGGATCGAATCCTGCCAGGGACAACATCTGCAAGGAGTTTGTATGTTCTCCCCATGTTTGCGTGGGTTTCCTCCGGGTACTCCGGTTTGCTCCCACACACCAAAGACATACTGATAGGGAATTTAGATTGTGAGCCCTATATGGGACAGTGACTGACAATATCTGTAAAGCGCTGCGGAATATGATGGCGCTATATAAGTAAGTATAATAAATAAATAAATAATGGACTGATTCCAGAGTTTGCTGCCACCTGAAGAAAGGGCAGCTCGCTTCTTATTTCCGCTAGCGGCAACATGACACTAGCGGAAAAAAGAACGCTGGTGGTCTCCATAGACCACCATTGTATGGAGGCGGATTTTGAGGCGAAATTCGCTGTCAAAATCCACCTCCTTGCCCCCGTGTGAACTAGCCCTTGATGACATCATCATCGCAGTTAAAGGTCCTGGAAGATCCATTTTAATATTGGCTCTGCAGTGTTTTACAGAAAGAGGATAAAAAATTGGTACAGGTACTAGACATGGCATCAGCGATAGCATAGTCAGATTCTACATCAATGACTACCTTGTTAACAAAAAATAATGCTGGCGCGCCATTTTTTGGCCAATGTCATCTTTTATTGTTGCAAAGTAACTTGATTTTCTAACATTGATATTAAAAGTGAACCTGCCTAAACAGACAATAAAATGCATTACTGGCCCATTGCAGATGTAGGCTAAGACCCCACTTTGGGTTTTTTTTATTGCAGATTTTATGTTTTGAACGAAAGTCAGGATTGGATGGAGCTGAAGGTGGACGTATAAAAACTTCCTATATATTCCCCATTCCTTTTGTAGCAATTGTTTGGCTTTAACTCAAAAAAACGCAACAAAATCTGCAGTAAAAAAAAAAAGCTGTGTTTCCGCAACATGGGGCCTCTGTCTAAGGCTCCACGGGATGTCCTACTGTAAAAAAGTGGTTCTTCCTGCAGCTCTTTAGACAGAAATTTCACAGAGTTTTCCTCTGTGAACTTTCCGTTACTATTATACCTATGGTAAAAACCGCCAGTGTTTCCTTTTGGTACAATTGACATGCTGCGATTTCCAAAACCGCGCTGCTTTTGTAAATTGCTGCGTGTCCGTACCACGGTTTTTACTGCAAAGTGGACATGGGATTCACTAGAATCTCATTCACTTTGCCCTTACTGTAAAATGCAGTGATTTCTGCCGTGGTCAAACTTCTGTCCCGTGGGGCCCCAGCTTTATTCTGTATTTTTCTAAAGTATTTTAAAGCCAAACCTTCCTAAAAAGAGAAAATATAATTCACAGGTTTTCCTCTTCTTTGTATATTGATTTTGGCTGCAAAATACTAACCATATCTGCAATGTGTGAATTTATCCTGATGCTTCTTTCACAGCAGGACTACGATCTCTGTTATAAAGCAAGAGGCAAATAACATGGACTCCACCATTGAAATCAATAGGATTCCGCTCCTGCATTCATGGTCATAGCAGTCATACATTTGTATTACGAGTTTTCTATGTCCAAGCACCTGCCTCCTGAATACCATAGAGACTCCCTCAAATTCTTTGATTTTATGACAGGGGATCTGAGGGGCATCTGTGGGGTTAAGTTGCCAAAGTCAGAGTATTTTCTGACTCCGGCAGCTAGTCCCAGGTTCCAGCTGTAATACAGCCAGGACCTGGAAGTCATACAACAGGCATAGCTTCTGTGTTTGCTGCTTGACAGTACCGTACTGTTAGAATGTTAAGTGTTAACTATACGCTTAGTGATCAGTGCTGAACAGGAAGGGGTTAAACAAATCTCATGCACATGATATGCAAACACCCACATCTGTCATTGATCTGCAGTGCAGACTGCTAATCCACAGCATGTCAATGTCACGACTTCCATTTGCCATGACATTGACATTTTCCTAGGAGGGGAAAGGTATTAGTGGGGCCACTGGCCCCGTCAGATTCACGATCATGATGTACAGTAAATGATGCCTGATATCTATACCAGTTATGAGCCAGCGTAGATGTCAGTGCAGGCACATCGCTGGAGGGTGCAAGTGATATATGATGAGTAGAGATGAGCGAGTAGTGAAATATTCGAGATTCGAGATTCTTTTCGAGTAGCCCCTCAATATTCGACTACTTGATCAAATATCGAATCCCTTTATAGTCTATGGGAAAAAATGCTCATTTCAGGGGAAAACACTATTCGACTAAAGGAGAGTCACCAAGTCCACGAGTGGCAGGGGGAGAGTGTTTAGGAGGAGCTCTGTTCAGTTAAAGCACACGGACCCCATCATAGTCTATGGGATCCGTGCTCTTTAAATGCACAGCAGTTGCGCTGATATTCCATTTGGGGGTCCTCCTGCAGACTCCTTCCGGACGGGAGGCAAGCGCTAATCTGAACCGACCCTTACTCATCCTGCAGAACCAGCATTGATTAGCCGAATCTTACACTGTATAGCATTCGGCAAATCAACGCTGGTTCTGCAGCAGGCTCGTCCTTGCTAGTCAGGAGAGCTGGCAGCTTGCGTTTATGTGGGAGCTGACTTTTTCTCATAGGAATGCATTGACCAGCGTTGATTGGCCAGGGTACAGCATTCGGCCAATCAACGCTGGTTCTGCCGTCTGTGAGGAGGCGGAGTCTAAGACCGGACCACAGCGGTCTCTATTGTGGTCCAATCTTAGACTCCGCCTCCTCACAGACGAGCCTCTAGCAGAACTAGCGTTGATTGGCCGAATGCTGTAGACTGTATAGCATTCGGCCAATCAACGCTGGTCAATGCATTCCTATGAGAAAAAGTCAGCTCCTGCATAACCACAAGCTGCCAGCTCTCCTGACTAGCAAAGACGAGCCTGCTGCAGACCCAGCATTGATTACACTGTATAGCATTCGGCAAATCAACGTTGGTTCTGAATCAAATCTTTACTGCGAATAGCGATAGTATTCGAACGAGTACGAGTATTGTGAATACCGTAGTATTTGTTCGAATACCTACTTAATCGAATACTACTCGCTCATCTCTAATGATGAGACATGTGCCTCATCATAAAACAGGGGCATCTTCAAGCGACGCAGCGATTCAAGACCAGCTGTCAGAATCCGGTATATTTTGTTTATCTTCCACCAGTGGCCACTGTTTCTCTCACTCTGAAATATTGTTGCACTTCCACTACTCACCACTGGAGGCTGCTGTATTCATCCTAGGAATTGCCTTACCAAAGATGACCAATTTGTACCAAAGTGAAGCCATCTTGTTTTCTGTTTGGGCCTATTTATACCCATGAGGCAGTACAGCCTTTGCTCGAGTATTGTGATTTGTTCCAGTCTCCTGTTCCTCAGAAGTGTCTTTCCCAGACTGTTTCTACTCCTTGCTATATTATCCTTGCGATCTACACTTCAAACTGCACCCCAGACTACTACTCTTCAGTCTATTATCTGCTCCTGGCTTATTCCAGCTTGCCACCAGATTCCAGCCATGCATACCAGTACCATAATACCAGCATTTTAAACCCCAGTCTTGATAAATCTCCCCCTATGTCTTACTACAGCTTCATTCTAATAAATGTGATATACGGTCAGTGCCGCGCCTCTAATGAGCTGGGGAGGGGGCAGCAGCACGGGCGATTTTTTTTTTTTAATTTTCCTTTTTTTCTCTAAACTAACGCAGGAAAGCAACCACTGTTAAAACAACCGGAGCGGCCCCTCTCCTGCACTGACCTCTGCGTATCAGTGCAGGAGAGGGGTAACGGCCTATTTACCAACCTCCCTGGACCTGCTCACTGCCACCCCTTGTACTATAGGCCGCGGAGGGCAGTAGTGAGTAGGCCTGAGCCCAGGTTGCGATCCCACTGCCGCTATTACTATACTCACTGGTCTTTTCAGACCCCAGAGTATAATTATCAGAACTCCATGGGAGGTGAGAGAACATAATAAACAATGTTACTTACCTCTCCAGGATCCGATGTTAATCCTAGCAGGCTTCAGGCCTATATTGTAATATCCTAGACGTCACGTGGTCTGGGATATTACCATATAGGCCCGAAGCCTGTGCTAGCAGTACCATATAGGCCCGAATCCTGTGCTAGAAGTAATAGTCTGTTACTGCTAGCACAGGCTTTGGGCCTATATGGTACTGCTAGTAAAGGCTTCAGGCCTATACGGTAATATCAAATCATACAGAAATTGGAGCTATGGTGTGCCAATCCAAGTGTCTGAAGGACACACACAATTACACCAGATATTATTACATAAGCAAAAGCACTGATGCCCAATATTAAAACATAACATTTATTTATTCCTATATAAAATATACATTGATCCCTTATAAAATATCCTTGTATAAGGACAACAGATAGTCAAGCTTTCAGACTCAGCACATGAGTATTATTCTTTCCTCACCCATGTAGCAGAGCCCAACCGTCTATCAGATGTAATAAATAGAAACGGTCTTACCAGGTCTAGTCGCCAGCAGGGATAAGGGATCAATGTATATTTTATATAGGAATAAATAAATGTTATGTTTTAATATTGGGCATCAGTGCTTTTGCCTATATGGTAATATCCCAGACCACGTGACGTCTGACACATTACCATAAAAGCCCAAAGCCTGCTAGGATTAACTTTGGATCCCGGAGAGGTGAGTAACAGTGTTTATTATGTTCCCTCACCTCCACTGGGGCTCTGATTATTATACTCGGGGGTCTGAAAAGACCCCCAAGTATAATAATAGTTTGTGGGTCTGCAACTGCGGGGCATAATAGAGCTTGAAGGGTCCATTGTGGCCCCTGTAACCTCTATTATGCCCCACAGTGGCCCCTCTGCAACCTCTATTATGCCCCATAGTCTATTGTGCCACTGTGGGGCATAATATAGGCTGCAGGGGCCGCTGTGGGGCATATATATATATATATATATATATATATATATATATATTATAGGGGTTGGGTGCATGGAGAAGTGAGGAGTCAAAGATGTCTGTGTTGCAAACTTTACAGAGTCAAGTCACAGCTGAAAGAAGTGGTCATGGAGGTCCAAAGGGAAGAGACGGGAAATGTGGGAAGACGTCTCCTGTGAGTATTACTGCACAAAATATCACATTGCTTTGTATTTATTGTAATGTTACCGCTAGCACCCCCAAACCCCCCCGCTGTGTGAGGCGGACGATCTAAAGATGAACAACAACCCCCCCCATCCCCCACAAGGAACTGAATACCAAGCAGAGAAGCTAGGTTCACCACTGTATATGGTATACATGTAAGTAAGTCCCTGCACGTCTTGACTTCCACGGCAGTACTGAAGTCCATTTGCCGGAGCAGTAGGTGGTAATTACATGTAATGAATCCTCCTAGCAGCCGGATTATGTTGACAAGAGTTAATTACCTTATTGAGGAAACAACAAATTATCACAAAACGTACAATCAAACCAGTTACAAAAGTCTACATGATAGCTTTCTGCTACATATAAAATGTTATGACTATAATCAGAAATTACTGCTAAATGCATAGCTTTACCCATAAATCTGCGCAAGTAGCTGAGAACATATCATTAAGGCAAGCAACAAATCCTGGGAACATGACACAAAGCAAATTGAACATAAAAGTCAAATATGTTTTACATACAAATTTGGTAATGAGGCCCAATGTAACTCATATTTAATAAGAAAAGTTCTGCTTTGTTCCAAAAACAATGTCACTATTATCTACAAGCATTCACCTGCAATACCAGACACAGCCTAAGAACAAGAGTGGTGCTATATCTAAGAAAACTCAGACCCTCATTTCTAATCCTCAATGCTTTAAAGTGAATTCCTGCACTCATGGCATCAAAAAGTGGCAAAATATGGATTTTGGTTAATTTATGCAACTTTTTAATTTTTTTTTTTTTTTTTTAATCAAGTCCTGCACTTCTGGCATCAAAAGGTAGCAAAAAGTAGACATTTGGCTAATTTATGCAATTAAAATAAATAAATAAATACATTTCCTGCTCGCTCCACTTTGAATTTTGGATAGGAGGCAATGGTTAGTGTGTTGGGCTAATGTATGGAGGATGAGCGTCCACTGAACCTCTAGGGTTGGGTTTACACCAAAGTCTCCAAACTCAGACAAAAGTCTTGAAAGGTGGACTTTTTTCTCCTCCACTTTCATTTCGAAAACGGCAGACACCCAGCGGGGTCTACCGGTGTCTGTGTGTAACTTCTGTTTTAGCGGTCTGGCTCTCCGTTATTTGGAAACTGTCAATGGAGACTACAACACTAGTGTGAACCTAGCATAAGCATATCAATCCTGTTCTATAATATACTCCCTGCAGATCAGGCTACAAGTCTTCATAGACTTTGATATACGTTTTCATCTACAAAATAGATGTAAGTAGGGCACGCTGCATTTACATTCACATCTATAGCCCTGTAGAATTAGCTTCTCTGGCCTGCAAAAAATAGATTATATCATACCAATGGAAAATATACATGCGTGTAAAAAGACTTATTTTCTTATTAATTCACAATTTGGAAATGTAGTCAATGATTATTATACTCTGGGATCTAAAGAGACCTCAGAGTACACTGTCTACCAATAAGTATGTGGACACCTGTGGTAGAATAGAAAAATCACATTTATTCCTATACAATAGTTGGTAGACCCCAGCAGATGCTTCCTTACGGATGGTATTGATGGACACAATACTCCCGGATGCCTGGTGATACTCCTGGTGTATGTGAGCCATCGGTTGGGTGCGGTTTCTCTGGCCAGCACATGTTGGTCTCTATCTCCCAGTTTCGGGGGTCTTCCGACTCGGGGCACATTCCGACAATCTCCGTTCACCCTCCACTTTGTAATCGTATAGGCCACTGTCGATTTTGGGTAATTCAGTTCGCTTGCTATGTCCCTTAAGGATCGACCATGTCTGTGGTACCCGACAATTACCCCTTTCTCTAAATCGGACAACTCTGCACTTTGCGGCATCTTGCATGCGACTAATGCCAATGTTGTTTCCTATGTAACGTCAGAAGGCACGACGTACATCACGACCGCAGATATCTTCATTTGCATGGGGGGCCAAATACTTATTGGTTGACAGTGTATAATCCTAGTAGTTTTGGTTTGGATGTCTACATTCCAAACAAAACTGCGGGTGTAACCTCACGAATATTGTAATAACTGACCCAAAATAACCGACGTGAACAAAATCACATCGGTTATCCGGGTTGACTTTTGGTTTTTATTATTTTTGTAATCGCCGAGCCCTATCTCTCACTATTATTGACCTAGTACTTTGAGAAGAGTCCTTTCATCTGCCACAGATGGTGGGGGGTTCACAACTCATCCTGATAAAAACATTTCTTATTAGCTGCAGTACATCCTACCTTTCAACTAGTGAAACTTAAAAATGTCTTTCTTTCCCAGCTCCTGACAGTATTTCTGCTTTTTACAACAAAGAAATGCCAGAAATTTTGCTCATGAGAACTATTCAATAAGTCTAAACTTCTCTCTTGATGAAGCTGGCAAACCTCACAGCTCGGAGAAGTGGCACCAAGGGATATCAAAACAACTGTAATCTGCTCATTAATTCCGAGACAAAAAAGCTGCAGTTTTAACTAAAGAGCTGACATTGTTAAATCAAGAGGGATATTTCTTCCCTGCACACAGAGCAGAAGATTTCAAAACCATATATACGGTATATAATTTGACTTCCCTTCATGTCAGCAAGGCATAGATAAAAAACAAGACTCCCAGCTTAGTTCTGCAACTTCAAGATACATCTCAAGGGCTTAAAGAGTCTGTGAATCTTATTAATTACCATGAATATAATCACATAGATGAGGTGCCGAATTAGGGAAACTTTCCATGAGTGTGAAGCTCAGGACACCCCTAAAAAAGTCTACCAGTAGATCAACCATTAAAAAAACAAAAGAAAAAATTAAAATATATGACTGGGTCATGTAGCCTGACAGTATGCAGTGTTAAGCCGATGGCCGATTAGACTATTGATGGAACCATGAAAAGAGACAAAGATAGAACATGCTCTATTTTTTGACACTCCATTAAAACAGACCATCAAAAATACAGCGGTGAATAGCCAAACTGGAATGAATGGGGAAGATTTATTATGACTGGCGTATCGTACACTGGTCTTAATAAAGTGCCTGACCGCTGCATGGACTTAAATATTTATGAAGAGGCCTTGGCCTCTCCAAGAATCAGTTGGGCGGCTCCGGAGCCAGAATGGATCTAGCATAGATTTACATTATAATTCTTAGCCCAAGGCTCCGTCCTGGGACTCCTCCTGTTCTCCATCTACACCCTCGGCCTAGGCCAACTCATAGAATCTCATGGTTTTCAATACCATTGCTATGCCGATGATACCCAAATATATCTCTCTGGACCAGATGTTACCTCTCTGCTGGCCAGAGTTACAGATTGTTTAGTGGCCGTAGCCTCCTTCCTCTCCTCCCGCTTTCTCAAACTCAACATGGAGAAAACAGAGTTCATCATCTTCTCCCCACCCCATACGGCCCCTCTACCTGACCCATCTATCAAAGTTAATGGAACCACTCTTGCCCCTGTCCCACGGGTCCGATGCCTTGGGATAACCCTGGACTATAACCTATCCTTCAAGTCGCACATTCAAACCCTCCACACCTCCTGCCGCCTTCAACTCAAGAACATCCACCGAAACCGCTCTTTCCTCACCCCAGAAACTACTAAGACGCTCGTCCATGCCGTCATAGTCTCCCACTTAGAATACTGCAACACCCTTTTCCATGAACTCCCAGGAAACACCCTCGCCCCCCTCCAGTCCACCTTAAACTGCGCTGCTCACTTAATTCACCTCACCCCCCTGTTCTTCATTGGCTGCTCCCCTCTGCCAATCCCATCACTGGCTACCCATTGCCCAGCGAATAGAATTCAAGCTACTAACGTTAACATGTATACAAAGCCATCCACAACCTGTCCCCTCCATATATCTCTGACCTAATCTCCCACTACCTGCCCACACGTAACCTCAGATCCTCCAAGAACCTCCTACTCCGCTCTGCCCTCATCCGCTCCTCACACAACCATCTCCAAGATTTCTCCTGTGCATCCCCCATACTCTGGAACTCCTTACCACGACACATAAGACTGACCCCCACAATCACAGGATTCAAGAAGGCCCTGAAGACTCCCCTATTCAGGAAGGCCTATAATCTCCAATAACACTATCACCACACCACCATCTGAACTGTCTCCCCCTCTCCTTCTGTCTCTATCCCCTTTCCCTTATAAATTGTAAGCCCTCATGGGCAGGGCCCTCTACCCCACTGTGCCAGTCGGTTATTGTTAGTATCATATCTGTTTGTACAGTTTGTGTACTGTATGTAAACCATCAAATATAAAGCACCATGGAATTAAAGGTGCTATATAAATAAACAATAATAATAATACCAGGAAACTGATGTAAGTTATATTGAATCTGTGCGCTGAACCATCTCCAATAAGTCATTCCAGATCCAAGCCTTTTACATTTGCACAATGTGGCACAGAGGCATAGATCAAGGACTGTGGTGCATGTTTTGCTCAAAAAATGGTCCAAAAATATCAGAAAATTGGCTTAGGCTAGGGCTCCATGTGCAAATCCCCATGTATCGAATCCCATCCACACATTGCAACATGTCAATTATACCTATGGAAACGCTGCCGCCATAGGTATAATGGAAGCAGAAAGCCCACATAGGAAACCTCTGTAGAATTGTGTGAAAAGTACTGTGGGAAATGCGTGGCCGCTGCAGTTTCTCCCACAGTGCTGCTTTTTTGCTGTGGCCCTAATACATAGGACTTTACCCTTAGAGGAATTGTATAATTGCCCCCAAATGTGTTTCAGAAACAGCCATGTTAAAAAGGACCTTTCACCTCTTGAGGCACATGCGGCCTAATACACCGCTATAAAGCAGATATATAAAGCATTGCATTCAGCGCACTATCAGCTTTCACATTCTGTGCCCCCGGTGAAGAGCTATCGGTGCTGGTACTGTAGCTCTTCATTGTCAGCATATCATAAATGCCCTTCCTCACACAGCGCCGCACCTCCCATGAGGTGACCTGAAGCGACCGCTTTAGGCGGCGCTATGCCAGGACCCCAGGGAGGGCGGCATTTTTGCTTACCTAAGCCAGTCCAGGACAAGCTGTCCTGGACTGGCTTAGCACTGAGCGGTGGATTGGGGAGACCGCTGGAGCAGCGCTGCTCCAGCGGTCTCCCCTCACGCTCAGGCAGAGAGCAGGTCCTTTCCCTGCCTGCTCTTTGCCTGCAAACGCCGCTAAGACCCGCCCCTTCGCTCTGCCACGCCCCATCCTCCCGGGGGGGGGGGGTGTGGCTTTCTGTCGTCCACCTCGGGCGGTGAAAAGGGCAGGTTCACCCCTGTCCTCACAGTAGCGTCTATTGCGCTGTACTGTGAGAGGGGGAATTGCTTACTTACCAGTGATGACACTGAGCGGTGAGGTGAGGAACGCCGCCCCAGTACTCGTCTATGGACGAGCACTATCAGGAGGGGAGGGAGGGGTTCCTCACTGCTCTCACAGTACAGCACTATAGGCGCTGCTGTGAGGAAGGGCGTTTGTGACTGACTGTCTATAGTGCTGTACTGTGAAAGCGGTGACGAATGCCCACCCAGTACTCACCTATGGACGAGTACTATCAGGAGGGGAGGGGGCGTTCCTCACCACTCTCACAGTAAAGCACTGTAGGCGCTGCTGTGAAGAAGGTTGTTCCTCACTGACTGTCAGAAACGTCCTTCTGACAGTGAAGAACTACAGTACCAGGACTGATAGCTCTTCACCGGGGGCACAGAACAGGAAAGCGGATATACCGGTTTCTAATAGTATATAAAACCGCATGTGCCCCAGGAGGTGAAAGTTCCTCTTTAACCATTTTTTAAGCAGATTGGGTTACCGTTTTGTGGGTCCCCAAGCGGACCCAAAGAGTGGAAACCTGAACACTAGTGTGAACTTAGCGTAATTGTCTGTAATTATAACTTAGCTGAGTTTTTACATTAGAATTATAATATGTTTTGCCAGACTTTTAGATTGTTCTTTTTAAATACTACCTATACCACTTAAAAACTTTGCTTCACAGAATATTGTGACAATTTGCTGTCATTTCGAGTTATTGCACGTTCAATTATGCATTTTAAGACTGAAGTTAAAGAAGTGACAGATTTTCATAAAAAATTTACCTAGCGCAATTGATCTCTGTAATTAAATAAAAATATTGTAGATCTATGTTTGCCATCTGCCTATATTCATTTTCCAGAGCTGGCTGGAATTTATCTCAAATGCCTCAGAGCGAAATTTACAGAATAATTCATTAGCTAAAAGTTGGAGATGATTGGAAGTTGAATGTCCTTTAGCTGTAAGGTTTCACTTTGAAAGCCGTTCTGGTATTAAACTAAAATTAATTATATGTTATACAAATTAACAGCACCGAGTCCACTTACCAGACAACATACCGTACTTTACCAACTTCCTCAGATATAGGATTGGGATACAAGTGCTAATTTTCTACTGACATATATAGTTTGCTGTAATAAATTAGATAATATATTGCTCTTAACAAGTGTAAATTAGCACCATGAAATTATCGCTATACTCAAAGCAGTTTTAATACTAATTTAAAATTACTGGCATGCCGTATAAATGAATAGGCCTGAGTCATTGTATCAACTTACGGAATTAAATTTACCTAGTTATTCAACTGTGGACTCCTCATAATAATGGAGCCATAGTCTGGTGTTGGTTAACACCGCCATATGGCTAACCAGCTGGTATAGGTGAACTTGGTAATGGGTCCGACATCTAGACCTTGTACTGATCGGGTGATCTGACTATTGGAAGCCATGAATAAGGATCGGGTCACATCTGTGTTCGGGTCATTCCGTTCCCCTATCCGCAAGATGCACTTTTTTCTGCCCATTTTTCATGTGGAAACCGAGCGGAAACCACACAGACCCCATTATAGTCTTTGTGGTCTATGAGTTTCCGTAGGTAATCGCTTTTTTATGTGGATAGGTTTCCATTTGGGGGTCCACAAGCAGACTCCCCAAATGGAAACCCAAACACAGATGGGGTTTTTTGCCTTCCCCTGGATCAACACTGTAGGGATTGTAGGATTATAGGTTGGACTTGATGGACTAATGTCTGTATCCAACCTCATTAACTATGTAACTATGTCATAAGATGTACAGCTGGAAGCAGCTCTGCTCCTATTCAAGTGAAAGGGAGTAGAGCTGCAGTTCCCTGGCACTATTGTTACAGTGTACAGAGCCGGAAACAATGACACTAGGAAACTATAGCTCTTCTACTGTTCACTTAAAGAGGACTTTTCATCACCTCCAACAATTTAAGTTCTTAGTATCTGTTAATAGGTGCCACTTGATTGATTCCAGGTCAATTGGAATTTTCTCTCTAGTCCCCTCCATTCCTGAGCTACAAGTGCAGTTAGTTTTGGTGCCTCGTGTGATATTTGAGCTCTATAATATCAAGTGGGCGGTGTCAGGCAGGAGGCGTGATTTAGAGTTCCTATCGGAGGCAGCCAGTGTCAGAGCTCAGAATCACACCCCTTGTCTGCTCCTGCCTGACACCGCCCACCTGACAGTACACAGCCTAAATAGTATATCAAACACCACAACTAACAGCAATGATTGCTCAGGAATGGTGGGGAGAGGAGGTGGTAAAAGGGGCATCTTACTAGGAGCAAGCAAAGGGCACACAAGGGAACAGTGAGTATATAGCACTACTGTGAGTGTATTTGCAGATATTTTTTGGAAGCTGGATAACCCCTTTAAGTCAGTAATGCATCAGTATGACAGATCAGTAATACTGATGATCAAGGGAAGCAATACACAACACATACAGATGCATACATGTTTTATAGACTTCATACAAACATTTTCAACTAAAAACCATTAAGGTACTGTATTTGTGCATTTGAGTTCAACATATATTTTATATATTCACGTGAATGACGTCATAAATTATCATTAGTTCTGTTGGATAGAAAATAATGAAGATGTACTTGTATTAAAACACCCTAAATGACAACATTTATAACTCATTTAAGTATGTTAGTTTGCAATGTGTTTTGTTCATTTAACATAGATACTTTCTGTTTACTTAGCACTTACTTAATTTGTAGAAGGTAATGATGCAGCTAACCACAGCAATCGGCGCACGCGGCAGGATTATACCGATCGCAATTTGATATACTAATTTGCTTCCGAGCTGTTTGGTTATTGTTTATTATGTATAATGCTGTATGTTTGAGAGATCGGAAAATATCTAATATCTTTGTGATCACTTGTGTCAAGAACAACAACTTAACCTACATATCTGAACATGACAAGCCAATAGGACAGGTAAGTATGGACAAGTTGGCACAATCTCAACTTACACCAGCAATGACCCATGTTTCCCATTCCTAAAGAAGCTTTCCTGGAAGAAAGTCAAAAGCGGGGTGCCGCAGGGCTCTGTCCTGGGCCCAGTACTTTTTAATATCTTTATAAATGATCTGGACGATGGAATTATTGGGGAACTCATAAAATTTGCAGATGATACGAAGATAGGAGGAATAGCCAACACTAGAGAGGAGAGAGAGTATATTCAAAAGGACTTAGACACACTGGAACAATGGGCTGAGGCCAACAAAATGGTATTTAACAGGGACAAATGCAAAGTTCTACATCTGGGTAACAGAAATGTAAAAAACATATATAGTATGGGAGGAATAGAACTAAGTGATAGCATAGGGGAAAAGGACTTGGGCATAATAGTAGATCACAAATTCAACATGAGCCAACAGTGCGGTGCTGCTGCAAAAAAGGCTAATAAAATTCTGGGATGTATTAAGACAAGCATTGAATCTAGATCAAGAGAGGTCATTATTCCGCTGTACTCTTCCCTGGTCAGACCACACCTGGAATACTGTGTACAGTTCTGGGCGCCTCAATTCAAGAAAGACATCGATATATTGGAGCAAGTCCAGAGAAGAGCAACCAAAATGGTGGAAGGTCTGCAAACCATGTCCTATGAGGAGCGGCTAAAAGAACTGGGATTGTTTAGTTTGCAGAAGAGAAGGCTGAGGGGAGATTTAATAGCAGTCTACAAATATCTGAAAGGTAGTCACAGTGCAGAGGGATCTACCCTATTCTCATTAGCACAAGGAAGTACAAGAAGCAATGGGATGAAACTAAAGGGAAAGAGATACAGATTAGACATTAGGAAAAACTTTCTGACAATGAGGGTAGTGAGAGAGTGGAATAGGCTGCCACGGGAGGTGGTGGGCGCTCCATCAATGGAAATCTTCAAGCGGAATCTGGATAAACATATAGCTGGGATGATTTAGGAAAACCTGCACTCGCAGGGGGTTGGACCCGATGGCCCTTGAGGTCCCTTCCAACTCTACCATAAGAAGTAAGAAGTAGCCAAACATTGTCCATTAAATAGACTTTTGACTTTAAATTGGAGTGAATTTGATAAATCTAACCCTAAATGTTATGGGTGAGTTAATGAAAGCATAAAATTACCGATACCGCAGAATGGTTGATTCTTCATTCTTTTCATCTAAGCAGTGAATAAGAGGTGAATCAGAAATAATACAGAAATGTATTATATAGCAGTTGTCACATGAGGACTACCCCTATACATATACTCTATTAGAGAACATGGAAATCATAGAGGGAGCCCCTTACTTAAAACCCCCTTATCAGATTATATTATTTATCTATTACTATACATCTCATACAGCAGAGATGAGTACTGATTTCTGTTACCTGTGGACAGTGCAGTTAATGGAAAGGGATCCGGCATCTTGCGATATATGTACTTAATGCCAGGTCCCTTTCCAATAGAAGCCTGCCCAGGGGAGGTAAGTAAAAATAGCAAACACTTATCCTCACCTCTCCTGGGCTTCTGGCGGTCTCCAGGATCCTCTTTGGGACTCTTTTGGTCTGTGACTGTTGTGACATGATGTCACTGATGAGACCTGTGATTGGGCCTCAGAGGTCACATGGGGAACAGTGACATCATAATGTCAGTGCACCCTATGTGATCACTGAGGCCAAATCGCAGGCCCAAGTGGTGACCCCTGCAGCACTTGACATCAGTTGCAGGCTGGAGGGGATAGCTGGAAGCAGCAAGGATACCCAGGAGAGGTGAAGCAAGGTGAGTTATAATTGTTTATGTTCCCTCGCTTTCCCTTGGCCTCCACTTATTACAACCTGGAAACTGATGAGACCTCAGTGTATAATAATAGCACCATACGAACTGTAGTGCCGAAACTCAAGAATATTCATCAAACCAAATTTTGAGGGCTTCACCTGAAGCAGCTTCTCTTTTCTTATGGAAAAAACTTCTCAATCTCAGGTATCTAAATTTGGTAACAGAAATCTCATAATTTATACAATTTAATGGTGGCAGTTCAGTCTCATTATTAGAGGTGGCTTCAAGATTCGTTTAATTGTGGCTTCAGATAGCTTGGGTCCAAGATTTGTTGCAGGTCAAACAATTTTGGTATGAACTACACCTTAAAATGGTTTAAAACATAGTGTATACCACTGTCAGGGCTCCTAGGAA
Organism: Leptodactylus fuscus; assembly: GCF_031893055.1. Lineage (NCBI taxonomy): Eukaryota > Metazoa > Chordata > Amphibia > Anura > Leptodactylidae > Leptodactylus > Leptodactylus fuscus. Next base: position 31,152,468 of record NC_134267.1, on the reverse strand, counting down.
CCTATCTATAAAACATAGTGTATACCACTGTCAGGGCTCCTAGGAACCTATCTATAAAACATAGTGTATAACACTGTCAGGGCTCCTAAGAACCTATCTATAAAACATAGTGTAGAACACTGTCAGGACTCCTAGGAACCTATCTATAATACATAGTGTAGAACACTGTCAGGGCTCCTAGGAACCTATCTATAATACATAGTGTAGAACACTGTCAGGGCTCCTAGGAACCTATCTATAAAACATAGTGTAGAACACTGTCAGGGCTCCTAGGAACCTATCTATAAAACAGTGTAGAACACTGTCAGGGCTCCTAGGAACCTATCTATAAAACAGTGTAGAACACTGTCAGGGCTCCTAGGAACCTATCTATAAAACATAGTGTAGAACACTGTCAGGGCTCCTAGGAACCTATCTATAAAACATAGTGTAGAACACTGTCAGGGCTCCTAGGAACCTATCTATAAAACAGTGTAGAACACTGTCAGGGCTCCTAGGAACCTATCTATAAAACATAGTGTATAATACTGTCAGGGCTCCTAGGAATCTATCTATAAAACATAGTGCAGAACACTGTCAGGGCTCCTAGGAACCTATCTATCGAATTATGAGCAAACACAGCCAAAGTTATGTTAATGTGAAAGTGATATAATCATACTATTCAGATGGGTAGAAATGCTGGAGGTCGAGGGGGTAAAAACTAAAAACATTCAGACTCCGTTTTCCTTACCTCTTTTGGGCCTCCTTGTGGTGTCTGGAGCGCTGTCTCTGTCATTTCAGTGACATTACGCATCTAGGGTTACTGCTGAGGCCTGTGAGGACCCCTGAGGTGACATGGGCACGCAGAGTATCATGACGGTCAGTGTGCCCATGTGACTGCTAGAGGCCCAATCACAGGTCTCAGCGGTGACTCCAGGTGCATGATATTTTATTATACACTTATTAAATCATTCTTAACCAATCATGTTGTATACAACAAACAAGATACAATAAAATCATAGCCAATCATAATACATTATTCCATTAAAGTAAGACATGATTTCTAGTAATTTTTCACTTGTCATCATGACGATGTCAGTATGTCAGTATGACCCATGATTCTGGTGTCGTCTTAACCCACTAATGCAAGCACTGAGATATGTTATCAATATCCAAGGGTTACTTAGTTACTTCTGTACATGGTCAATCTGTCGCCAATATGATAAAACTATAATCATAAACTTATAATCAGTGATTTAATTATAAGGACACTGAATCACTTGTCACTTCCCTAAAAGAACACAGGACTTACATCTTGGCATGTAGCATGGACATTTGAGTTAACTATTTCATTATATTTTATGCAGCCTCTCCCTTCCATATGTGTCCCTTTTACCCATATGACCATCAATCTTCCAAAATACCAGGCTTATTCACTCGTGTTCTTAGCACCAACACATATCGGAGGTAGAGACGGCTCCTGTGACATGTGGTTATGATACTATGTCACACTTCTATGAAAAACTACTAAAATTCTGGGACAATGAGACTGCTCCTCTGTTAGAAAGATCAGGGTGTCTTTGCTAATCGAAACTGAATAGTAAGGGCTTTACTTTTATAGCATATAGTAAGATCAAGAGTAGGGTTGAGCGATCGGGATCGGAAAAGATCGGATTCCGATCGGCGATCAAGTAAATTTCACAATCGCGATCGGAATTCTGACCCGATCTTTTCCAGTGGGATCGAGATCGGAGGTTATCTCAAGATCGGCTCAACCCTAAAAGTGACTTTTCCCATAGAAAAGCATTGACTAGGGTTGAAGATCGGGATTGGAAAAGATCGGATTCCGATCGGCGATCGAGCAAATTTCACGATCGAGATCGGGATTGAGATCGGCTGGAAATTGATCGGAAATCGGATTTTAAAATCGATCTTGAAATCTCAAGATCGGCTCAACCCTAATCAAGATTCACAATTTGTGCCTCGAGACAATCCCTTTAAGTCATTGGTGATCGGTAATAAGGAGATGTGGGGGGGGGGGGGTTGTGATAACCCAACTATAAATGAATAAACATGGAAAGAATTTTTGTGTGTAAATGCTGAAATTCCCCTGACCGGAGGGGGATTGTTGTTGGGATGACTGACCATGTGACAAATAGTGACAAAATGGAGCATATAGCTCCTAAAAACCCCAAAATGATGCGCTCCTTTCCAACAAATTGACAGGACCACCTCGGAGTGGAGCTATATGCTCAATTTTGTAACTATATGCTTATTTCAGAAAGGGGGGCAAAAATCCCCCATTTTCTTCATCAGTGGGGTCCTGAGTGGTCAGAAACCCAGGAATCTGTAATATATTCTGTATTCTATAGCTAAGATGGCCCATCCACTTTGAAGACCATGCAGTCCTACCTCATGAACTTTGGGGAAAAAATATATAACTTAGTTTTTGTTGCAAGGAAAAAACAGACTCTGGGGCACTTATGGAAGAATCTGACAGAAAAACCTGTCTTTGTTGAAGCAAAATAAGAAGTAAAATCTGTTCTTGGGAACCAAAAATAGTTTCTGTTGTAGACTGTTTTATAAACTTCCACCTGTGCCTTTAGTTACTCCTATTACAAGGTACCATACCGACCTATAAGTCGATAGAAGTTATAGAAGCAAACTAGAAAAATCTCCACAAGGGAAACTAGTACTCCTTGTGATCAACGTCAATAGTCTCCCTGTCATCTGGCCTGTACCCTCTTTTGTCCCTTCAGCAGCACAATAATGGGGCTATTTCTGCTTATGTTTGCTGGTAAAAGAGGCAGAATTTTTTATTTAATTAATTACAATTACCCCTCTTCCATAAATAGGCAAAGAGACCTCCTCCTATGTGACCACTGAGACCCAATCATGGGTCCTGTTACATCACTCAGAAAGCTGAAAGAGGACTGTGATGGAGCATCGGTGGCAGAAACAGAGCCTAGGAAAGGAGAGAGGTGATGATCAGTATAATATTTGTCTGCACTTACCTTAGGCCCCTTTATTGTACTCTGGGGATCGAAGACCGTTCAGAGTATTATAAGTATCTGTGATTGGCAAAAATAAAAAAATCTTGGTTTCGGCCATACCGAGGAACATGCATTGAGATAGTCAGGACCTATAAGTATCTGGGTGTGCTCCTCAATAATAAACTAGTCTGGGCTGATCACCTGGAGGCGCTGCACAGAAAGGGCCACAGCAGACTCTACCTGCTCAGGAGGCTGAGGGCCTTCGGAGTCCAGGGGACACTTCTTAGGGCCTTTTTCAACTCTGTGGTTGCTTCTGCCATCTCTTTCAGTGTGGCCTGCTGGGGGAGCAGTATATCAACCGGGGACAGAAATAGACTTGACAGGCTGATCAGAAGGGCCAGCTCTGTCCTGGGGAGCCCCTTGGACCCAGTACAGGTGGTGGGTTACAGAAGGTTACTGTCCGTGGTGAGCTCCATGCTGGAGAACAAATCCCACCCCATGTATGAGACCGTGATGGCACTTAGCAGCACTGTAAGTGACCGTCTGCTTCACCCCAAGTGTGAGAAGGAGCGCTATCGCAAGTCCTTCCTTCCAACCGCGACCAGGCTGTATAATCTACATCAGACCAAGCGAAGATTACTCCGTACAGAGAACTAATGATTATGACTATGAAGTCTTCCTTCTTTCTTCTTCTGTTCCTTAGCTGCTATGGACTCCTAGTATATCTTTTCTTCTCAGCATACAGTCCTATGAAAAAGTTTGGGCACCCCTATTAATCTTAATCATTTTTAGTTCTAAATATTTTGGTATTTGCAACAGCCATTTCAGTTTGATATATCTAATAACTGATGGACACAGTAATATTTCAGGATTGAAATGAGGTTTATTGTACTAACAGAAAATGCGCAATATGCATTAAACCAAAATTTGACCGGTGCAAAAGTATGGGCACCTCAACAGAAAAGTGACATTAATATTTAGTAGATCCTCCTTTTGCAAAGATAACAGCCTCTAGTCGCTTCCTGTAGCTTTTAATCAGTTCCTGGATCCTGGATAAAGGTATTTTGGACAAACAATTCAAGTTCAGTTAAGTTAGATGGTCGCCGAGCATGGACAGCCCGCTTCAAATCATCCCACAGATGTTCAATGATATTCAGGTCTGGGGACTGGGATGGCCATTCCAGAACATTGTAATTGTTCCTCTGCATGAATGCCTGAGGATTTGGAGCGGTGTTTTGGATCATTGTCTTGCTGAAATATCCATCCCCGGCGTAACTTCAACTTCGTCACTGATTCTTGAACATTATTCTCAAGAATCTGCTGATACTGAGTGGAATCCATGCGACCCTCAACTTTAACAAGATTCCCGATGCCGGCATTGGCCACACAGCCCCAAAGCATGATGGAACCTCCACCAAATTTTACAGTGGGTAGCATGTGTTTTTCTTAGAATGCTGTTTCTTTTTGGATGCCATGCATAACGCCTTTTTTTATAACCAAACAATTCAATTTTTGTTTCCAAAATGAAGCTGCCTTGTCCAAATGTGCTTTTTCATACCTCAGGCAACTCTATTTGTGGCGTACGTGCAGAAACGGCTTCTTTCTCATCACTCTCCCATACAGCTTCTATTTGTGCAAAGTGCGCTGTATAGTTGACCGATGCACAGTGACACCATCTGCAGCAAGATGATGCTGCAGCTCTTTGGAGGTGGTCTGTGGATTGTCCTTGACTGTTCTCACCATTCTTCTTCTCTGCCTTTCTGATATTTTTCTTGGCCTGCCACTTCTGGGCTTAACAAGAACTGTCCCTGTGGTCTTCCATTTCCTTACTATGTTCCTCACAGTGGAAACTGACAGGTTAAATCTCTGAGACAACGTTTTGTATCCTTCCCCTGAACAACTATGTTGAACAATCTTTGTTTTCAGATCATTTGAGAGCGGGCTGTCCATGTTCGGCGACCATCAAACTTAACTGAACTTGAATTGTTTTGTAGAAAGAAATGGTCCAAAATACCTTCATCCAGGATCCAGGAACTGATTAAAAGCTACAGGAAGCGACTAGAGGCTGTTATCTTTGCAAAAGGAGGATGTACTAAATATTAATGTCACTTTTCTGTTGAGGTGCCCATATTTTTGCACCGGTCAAATTTTGGTTTAATGCATATTGCGCATTTTCTGTTAGTACAATAAACCTCATTTCAATCCTGAAATATTACTGTGCCCATCAGTTATTAGATATATCAAATTGAAATGGATGTTGCAAACACCAAAATATTTAGAACTAAAAATGATTAAGATTAATAGGGGTGCCCAAACTTTTTCATAGGACTGTATGTGTGTCTACTTCTGTAATATATTACTGTGTATTATCCTGTATCTGTATTACTATGCTGCTGTAACATACTGAAATTTCCCCACTGTGGGACTATTGAAGAATTATCTTATCTTACCTGAGATTTTTTGCAAAATTTGTAACATTTTCAACCATCATCTGTTGCTACTTTCTATCTTCAAACCTATCTTTACTAGGTAGCCTTTGTTTTTAGACAATAAACCAAGCAGTCGTGGCTCTCACATTTTGACAGTACCTTGTTACAGAAAAAAATTCACATCTTACTTGGTTATGTTTTTTGGATCAAGGCGGTATGGCTACATTGGGCAATTTACATATTACTTTCCTTTCTATATGTCTTTCTATGTAACATCTGCTGAAAGAATCTCATTGTACATTGTGTTTTTCCCTAAGATCTGATAAATCCGGAATGATTTGCAAGCTAGACGATGGTGTTATATAACCCTCAGCTATCATGAGTTATAACGCATAAGAAAGGTCACAATGAGAGGCTCTGCCGCGTGTGTAATCTATTCTGTCAGCCATTGAGCTTTTTTTCCTAGCATAAGATTAATGTTGAACTGCTTTCTTATCGTGTAGAGATATTGTTCACAGATATTATGATTACTCTATTATATTTTGTATTAATACTTGAATGTACCATAAAGCCATAATATATATATATATATATATATATATATATATATATATATATATATATATATATATATCTTGGTAACCTACGTTTTATTGTCTTCTTTTTCTAAAGTCCAAAGACATTTTGAATCCGATCCTAGTAAAACATTACAAAGGGCATAAATTCCTATATGCTGTATGTGCAGTGTGTCTACAGACATTCATATATCCCTATAGACAAACAAGAAACATCTGACTTCAGCACTTTAGGCTTGGACAAAAACCAAAAACAATGCTGTAAAAAATGCTGTAATAAAAATTAGGCTGTTTTATGAGTAAAATGACCAAGTCAGAAGTCGATGACTTCACGCAAAAGTTGTTTACTACTCCCCTCTGAGAGGAAGGCAATCTGGATCCAAATGGGATGCAAAAAGTTTACAGGTAGATAGCTTACAGCTTCCTTAAGTAATACTGAACACATAGCAATGTCACAAAGCAACCAATGCAAACACAATGAAGAAATTTTAGCATTCATAATGTAGCCGAAATCCTTGGATGTTCTCTGTTGGAATCTATGGCCCAGTTCTCATCCGCGTTCAGTATTCAGGGAGTCCGCCTGGGGACCCCCCCGAACGGGACACTGAACGCATTAAAAATCAGTTAGCAAAGAAACCACACGTCCACATAAACTGTAATGGGGTCCATGTGTTTTCCGCATGAATCATGTGGAGAGAAAAGTAATTCTTGCAGCTTTTTTCTCTCCGCATGATTCGTGCGGACACCGCGTGGAAAACACACAGACCCCATTATAGTCTATGTTGTCCATGTGCTTTCTTTGTTAACTGCTTTTTAATGCATTCACTTTTCCATTGGGGGGGTCTCCAAGCGGACTCCCCGAATGGAATACTGAACGCAAATGTGAACCAGGCCTGACTCAGATAACTCACATCTGAACTAGAGATGAGCGAGTAGTATTTGATCGAGTAGGTATTCGATCGAATACTACGGTATTCGAAATACTCATACTCGATCGAGTACCACTCGCTGTTCGAATGGAAAAGTTCGATGCAGAACCAGCATTGATTGGCCGAATGCTATACAGTCGGCGAATCAACGCTGGTTCTTCTCCTACCTTTAGAAGTCTTCTCTGTGCAGCTTCCCCGCGGCGTCTTCCGGCTCTTCATTCACTCTGCCAGGCATCGGGCCTGGGCAGAGCCAACTGCGCATGCCCACTTGTAGTGCGGACATGCGCAGTCGGCTCTGCCCAGGCCCGATGCCTGGTAGAGTGAATTCAGAGCCGGAAGACGCCGCTGGGACGCTGAATGGAGAAGACTTCTCGGAGGATCCAGCCCGACCCTCACTCGTGGACTTGGTAAGTATAATTTGATCAAATGTTGCCTACCCCTGAAACGAGCATTTCCCCCCCATAGACTATAATAGGATTCGATTCGAGTAGTCGAATATTGAGGGGCTACTCGAAACGAATATCGAACATTTTACTGTTCGCTCATCTCTAATCTGAACCTGCCCTTAGACTTACTTTCCAAGTAAGGTTATTTTTTTGTTGTTGTTTTTGCATTCAAAAAATATAAATAACTAAGGTTTTTATAAAAAAAAATATAGAAAAGTATTTAGCAAAAAATACAGTCAAATCGTATACTCGAATACAGTCCCTTCAAAAACAGCATTGATTCGATAGTTGTTTCCTCCATACAATAGTACTACACAGGTCTCACTCATCACATTACATCCTTATATCATGTTATGAAACCTTTAACTAGATAACATTCACAAATTACAGATCAATTGCCTAAGGATGGAGAAAGTCATTTGGAAATAAGTAAAAAATAAGAGTTTCCAAGGTATGTAATGCGCCACTCCGTAGGCTCATAAATGTAATCCATCCCAGTGAACAGATATCACATAAAATTGAAAGATGGTATTGAAACTCTATATATTCCTTCTTCATTAACAGCGCTGAATTTTTGTGATTTATGTCCAACACACGACTGTGCACCATGGCAAATGAAATACTATTGGCTGGTGAACCGGATATAAAAAATAATAAGACTTTGCTGAGGACTTTGGATTCGTAACAACTGCTGAAGAATTATCAGACCACAAAACCAGTCACCATCAGACAAGCAGTCTTATATCTTTCAGGAATAGCAGAAAGTCAAGACTTACTCTAACTTCCGACTTGGAAAAAACGCAAAGGAATTTCCATCTAAACTCCAACAGTAAGATGATTCAACTTTTTGGTCTGAAAGAATGTATAACTATTGAGACTCAGTTACTGAGAATAGAAATAGAAAGATGGCACTGGAATGAAACCTAAATCTGAAATGTGGAGTAAAGGTTTGATGGACTAATAAGTCAAGATTTTTGGGAATACCAGAAGGGAGTATACATACCACAGAAGGAAAGAAGAGCTCTTCAAACCATGTCTACAGTGACTAGTCACATATATCAATGTGTGTGAAGGCAGCACATGGGTACGGAAAAACTTCACAGGCGCTGGTTCTTTGAAGGGCTGACCACCTCCCCACCAATACGTAATTCCAAATACAAAGGTAGAACTACAAAAACGTAGTTCTGCTTCAAATAGTCAACAACCTTTTGGGTAGAGGATGCCAGAGAACACATCTTTAGGGTAGGTCATCAAATGAAGAACCATGGAGGTTAGACATCTGGTGACCCTGAAAATTAGCTGTTAGAAGCAGCACCAGAGCTCCTAGAGCATTGCTTCCACTTCAGATGCCAGGTTACGTTCATCAGCTTCATGGCCTGATCACTGTTCAGTCCCATTCAAGTGAAATGGCGGAGCTTCGATACCAAGCACAGCTGCTGTACACATGTACAGTACTGTGCTTAGCAAGTACCAAACGGTGCAGGCTCCTGAAATAACTGATTGGCCAGGGACCCGGGTGTTGTACCCCTGCTGATCTTTAATTGATGACCTATCCTAAGGATTATAGGGCCGGGGCTCCATGTGGCGTAAACGCAGCGGCAAGAACTGCCAAGTTGTACAGTCTCTGCAAAGTGGATAACATTCTAGTGAGTCCCATCCACACATTGTAAAAAAAAATACCCACCATCGTGTTTTTGGAAATCGCAGCATGTCAATTTTACCTACGGAAGCTATGCGTTTCCGCCACGATTTTTCTTGCAGCGCTTTTTGCTGTGGCTCGTTATGCCAGACTAAGGCCCTATATTGTGGCTGCTGTAGATACACAGTGGAGAAAATTGCTGCATTTTACAGTATCAACAAAGTGTGTGAGTTTTTGTTTAATCTCATCCACACATTACAGAAAAAAAAGAACGCTGAAAAATTTACATTTTCAAAATCACATGCATTTTTAAAAAACAAAGCATGTTATTTTTAGTTGCAGAATCATAAACATTTTCCCTATAGATTTCATAGTTTTAGTAAAAACGCAGGAAAAAAACAATTTTTTAGTGTTTTTTAGATGTGTTTCGATATGTTGGGATTCATCCTTCGTTCGCATCTGCGTTTGTTATTCCATTCGGGGAGTCTGCATAGGAACCCCCCCAACGAAATACCGAATGCAACTGCAATCAGTGTGCCAGTGAAATCATGCGAACAGAAAAGTAGATTGTGAACTACCACACGGACCCCATTATAGTCTATGGGGTCCATGTGCTTTCATTGGCACAGAGCTTGCAGTTGCGTTCAGTATTCCATTCGGGGGGATCCTCATGCGGACTCCCCCGTACGGAATACCAACGCAGATGTGAGCGAGGCCTTAGCCTAAATATAGACGAATCCGTGCTTCCACTTGCCTGCTCAGTCAATTAGGGGCCAGATGAGTATTTTTTATTTGATAATTTTTTTTCCATTCTCCGATAGCCCAATTAGTTGTCCCCAACGTGTAATTTCCATTTCGCGTGGCATTTTCCTTAAAGTCTTTTCAATGTTTTGTTTTTAAACAGAACTTTAACATTTTCACCAATGAGTACAAATAAGAAGCAGCCAGATAAAATTCTGCACCGCAGTTCAGATGTTATCGCCGTTTTGTAGTTAAGGTCTAATCTGCTTTTGTAAACCAGAGATAATAAAAAATGATTGGGAAAGATTTTTTTTTTGCGGATATTTTTTTACCTTCGTTCCGTGACTTGGCTTTTCTTCTAGATCGTTTCCGAATGTTCCCTCCAAGCCTATCTTTTCTAGCACTTTTTAATTTTCTTAGCTGATACAAATCTTAAAAAGAGCTGTCACAATGTATTCACGGGGTCCATCAAATTCCTCCTGAAAGATAAGCTGAAATAAAAGAAATTCGGTACACATCACAATTATGCACACTGGCTTTGTGCAGGATATAATGAAGATATCAGTATTCAATCCAGAACGCTCTCTCCATTTCCATGAAATAATTCAATCGTGTATTATAAAGACACCATTTAAATTCTGTGTGACAATTCTCTGGGGCTGACCAAATTCTAAATGCCTAAAATAGCAATTTACAAAGTAAGTTGTAAATGCTTAGGGAAGAGATATGGCATTTCACTTGTCATTTTCTATACAAGAATTACAGTTCAGGGAGAAGACAAGGTTTGTTCTTGGGAAAATGCGTGGTTACAGTGCAGCGTTTCATGACGATTTAGTTTAATTGACTGCAATAACAGGGTCCATTTATACAGACACATTCAAGATACTATAGTAGTCAAAAATGTTAAGTCTTGCTTAGCCATAGCCATTAGCTCTTTGTTGGTGGATGACATCAATTGTGGTAACCTTCACTTAAAAAGTAAGGTCTGATGGCAGGGGACAGAAACCTCATCGGACTCCGTAGCTAAGCATACAGAGTTAACAGAATATTCTAGAACCCTGATAGTCATGACCTACCAATTTCAGACTTCTGGGGGTCAGACAATCATAAGCAGTTTTTCCATTCAGACAATTCATGCAGCTTTATCACTGCTTAGTATTGCAGTCCATTCATTTGCATGGGACTAAGCTGCACCATGGACATGTGATCATGATGGAAGTGGCAAAAGTGGCAATTCCTCGAGCTTCATGAACTTTTCAGACACCCGATTGCAGGGCTGCTTAAGGTTGGACCATAACCAGTCTGATATTGATGACCTATCTTAAGAATAAGTCTTATATTTTATACTCCCAGAAAACCCAGTTGTAAAAGCTGCGGAAAAAAACATGGAGTTTTACAGTCCCTTCAAAGTGGATGGGATTGTAACAACATTGCAGAAAAATGCACACATCGGACACAATCATTTTTTAACTAAGTATCTTTACATAGTCTTTAGCAAGGGTATTTTAGGCATACCTGTTTTCCCTTAATCCTTGCAGCCGTTTTTCAATGAAACTATTTTTCTTCAAATTAATCTTCAGGGAGCACAGCGGGCGTTATCCCTGTGCTCTGAGTATCTCTGTGTCATCAGCCAGCTCCTAATCTCACCGTCCCCTTCTTGAAAGACGATCCCTACTTCTACACCTTTTCATTGCTTCCAGGGCAGTGTTACGGTTCTGTGTATATATATAAAATAATAATTTTAAACAACAGAATCGCTAGTCTGCAAGACACTGCAGCGAGGTCACAGGCCCAGATGGGCGGCTGTATGTCTGAACAGCGCACTGCCAGTTAAACTGCACTGGCAGTGATGTGGCGCGGTACTTAATGTGAACAGGCTGCAACCAAACCTTGCCAATTAACTCACTGGAAAGGAGCGCCTGTGTAAAGCTGAAACAGCAAGGCTGCCAAGGGTTAAATGTCACCTTTGGTCAGCAACACAAAAAGACTTCTAAAACCAAACAGGAGTAGCAATGGTGGTAGACAGTGCAGAATAGGCTAACTAATTGACCAAACCTGCTGTCAGTGCCACGAGCTGGAACAGTGTCTACGGCTCCCAAGCCCTAGTGTAGGGTTTACAGGTCCTAACTAACAGCACCCAGATGGAGGCAGAGGTATCCCCACACAGAGGCCTAATCTGAACACCTGCCTGTATACTGGAGCCTAGTCCTGAACTACTGTCCTTAAAGGTGTTGTCCCATCACAAGGATCCTATCTATACTGCTTGTTAATGTGGATGTAAGACTTTTCCTAAATACATTGCTTCAGCAAAACTGCTTTGTTTGTCCACTATCTTACTTTATTCAATTCATTGTTGACACAGCCATTGACTTATCTGCTCAAAAGTCAAGTGATGTATCTGCCTGCTCTGAGGGGGGAGGGAGGAGGGGCTAAGTGCACGGGAGCGAGCCTGTGTTTCTAGTTATTCCTGTGTCTACACCATGTGACCTAGCTTCCTGCTATCAGATAGGGGAGACGATCTGCTTTCATTTCTTCTGTTCTCCCAGTTATCAGGCTAGCTAATTCAATTGTGTTCATTATGGCAGAGACAGGCAGTCTCTGTATGTAACACAGAATGGAGTTGCTGCTGTCTGTACTTCATAGTCCAATATGGGTGGAGCTACACGCTAATTTTGGGGCGGAGCATAACGGCAGGTTGCCTGTGAAACCCCGCCCACCAAATGATGCAAGAAACCAGGAAGAAAGAAGATTTTACAGAAGTGAAGACTGGTGAGTATGCGACGTGGGATTACCCCTTTAAGCAATTTTAAGTCAAAGTGTGAGCGCCGGGCGGTAAGTCCCTGCTCAATAGGGGCAGTGGTCATGACCTCACCACTCATGCCCAGTAGGGAAGAAATGGCACTTAGCTTGTGAGCGGCTCCAATAGGTCTAAGCATGCTCAGTAGGCCGAAAGCTGGACTTACACTCCAGACACCTCACTACCCGAGGGCGAGAGTTAGACTGACCCGCAGGTGGCGCTGTGCGCTGGGAGAGCGACCTGCGGGACCCAATCCTAACAAGCAGTTAGTCATGTACAGCTCATGTGCGAGATTCTAATCGCGCTCTATGTGACTAGCTGCTCTGGAAGTAGTGAAGAGGTGTAGAAGGAGGGATCATCTTTAAAGAAGGGGGCGGTGAGAAACGAAGACGGTTGATGATGCAGGGGTGCTCGGAGCACAGGGATAACGCCCCCTGTGCTCCCTGAAGATTATTTTGCATATGAAGAAAACCGGTTTCATTCAAAAACAGCTGCAAGGATCAAGGAAAGACCGGTATGCCTAGAATAGACATTTTAAAGGCTATGTAAAGATACGCTTAGTTAAAAAAAACCGATATAGCCAATGGTAGACTCCTTTTAAAAGTTGCAATCATACAATTTACATTTACCCCATGATGGATACCTCTTTGTAAATCTTTCCTTTCTATAAAGTTATGCCATCTTTAGCACATAATACTACATAACAGTGCCCGTATACACTGGTGACTTTCATACTTTCCATTCAGCCTCTGTATAAGCTTCAGGTTGACTAGGGACAAAGACAGTTCTAGGTGGAAATGCAGTAATATGGACAGTAACTACTAACTTTTATTGTTTGTCTTTGGAAATTGAAAGCTCTCGTCTACTGAAAATCTTCACTTCTACTTTAATTTTATAGACCATGAAATTGTCCCAAATATACTTTTAGATGATTCTCAGAACTTAGTTTTTCTTGGATTTGCTGATTTCGCTTTTCAACAGAAACATCAATTGAAAAATGCTATACCGGCAAATCTTTTCTGTACCTCATTTAAAATGTTATGGCTTTCTGCTATATTATTTTTATGGACTATTATATTATGCATTGCATGTTATGTTATTACTTAATGGCACTCGGCTTTGTACAGATTTCTTTAATGATCCGGTTTGGAGAAGTCTGAGCTGTGATTGTGGCTGGTAATATAAAGTAGTCGAGGCTTTGGGCTAAGCTGGTATTTCTCCAAAGTGCTAAGACAATTGACTTAACTAGTTTAAAAAGGTTATTACGCTTCAATGCTCTCAAAGGTATTTTATCATCTATTTAGTTAATTCAACTTAATTTACTTTCCACATTTTTACAAAAGGTAAGGCACCTTGTAAGGGTGAAGATGACCAATTACTCAAAATTGTCTGAAACACAAAAAAATTGGAATTTTTGTAAAGGGTTTTTGTATCGTTGGTTAGCCTAAGGTAACATGTCTCAAACGATGAGTTGGACCTTATTGGTGTGACATGGCTCATTGACTGGTTAGGCACAGGTCCCCGCCAGGGTTAGCTTCGGCACAAAGTGAGCAGAGACTCTTAAGCAGAAACTGTACTGATAGTGTCAAGCCCTACATTGTCAATGCAATTTCTGTGGTTAGAAAGGTGGAAGAACCTGTGGTGACATCATCATGAAAGAGTCCACCGGTCCTTCATCTGTGAGTAGTTCAGCTGGAGCTGCAGGTTGAATGCTTTGGAGTTAGGGGTCCTTTCTGTTTCCTACGCTCTGTTGTGTAGTTGCAGGTTTAGAAGGTTTTATTTGGGCCAATGGTCTACATCAGGGGTGCTCACACTTTTTCAGCATGTGAACTACTTTATAAACATTGACCAAGGCAAAAGATCTACTACCCACTTCTTGTGGGCGGGGCCGGGTCTGTTGGTGGGGCGGCGTGTGTCTGTGGGCGGTGCCGGGTATGTGGGCGGGATCAGGCGGAGCGTGAGAGCAGGAGGCAGTGGCGTTCTGTGGTCGCCAAGGGATCCCTGGTGTCTCCTTGTTCACAGCACAGGCTGAGAGTTCTCTCTGGACACTGGCAGGTTGGGGCTGCGGCAGCTCCATCCCTAAGAGCGGAGAGTGCTCATCCCCCGGAGCTGCTTCTGCCTGGCCTGCAAGTGTCTGGAGTGTTTGTTCACAGCGCAGGCTGAGAGTCGACTCTCAGCCTGCACTGTGAACAAGCAGACACCGGGGATCCCTGGCTGCATCCCGCGATCGACCTATATGTCCTTTGCAATCGACCGGTAGATCGCGATCGACGTATTGGGCACCCCTGGTCTACATCTATACCAACCACTAGAAGAGGGTTGGTATAGATTGAGGCGCAGTGTTGCAGCTGGTGAAGATATTATGTGTACAGCACAGTTTGGCACTCCATTATAGTAGTTTTTCTTGTGAAGCCTGAGTCAAAAAGTTTGAGAAGCTCTGATCTAAAGACTTAAACCACTTTTCCACAGAATAGTTCTGAATTAACCTGAGTCAAATATGTCACGTTTACTGTCGGGGACAGAGAGAGAGAGTGAAACCTGGACTGAGATGAAAACATATGAATTAAAAAATTTCAGCATCAGAAAGTACTTCACCTGCTCATCTAAGCTTCTTTTTTTTTTTTTTTTTTTCAATTCAAGTTTCTATTGCAAATTTTTATAATATAACAGGCTCTGACATAGACCAAAAACAAACAAAAAAAAACCCACAAAGAAAGGAGAAACACTAATACGAACAGTACATACCAAACAAAAACAAAAACATCAACATCTTTGAACCACCAGGGGAGACCCTCGGAACGTCCGGCCATGGTAGGAGCAAAAGAGCGGAGAGGATGAAGGAGGAAACAAGTATAGGCAGGAGAAGATAAGGAAGGGCACCAGAGGAGGAGGACAAAAGGGAAAAAAGGGGAGAGCTTAGGGAGGGGGGGTTCATCTAAGTATCTAAGCTTCTTACCCAAGATCACCTCTATTTTCAGTGGACAATAATCACATATCATCGTTCCCTATGGAGAGTTAGAAGTCCCATTACAATGTTGCCTGGGGCCATTAGAAATCGCAATATCCTTGTGCTCAAATGTGTGCCCATCTTGTCTTGGTCGTTCTGCATTTTTCCCAACTACATTGTAAAAACATAAGCAACACACTGAGAACATGTGCCATGGCCTGTGATCTGCTTATAATTCCTTACACAGGCGAGTATAGGCACCACTAGTCATATCACCCCATACTCAATGGTTCTCTGTTGGGAGATTTGTGATTGTCTATCCTAATTATTATACTTTCCAGTGTAGCTTGTCACTTGGTCCGCTCTTGTCGCAGTAAAATTTTATTTTACTTGCTCAAGTCACAGATGAAAATACTAAGATGACGCCTAGACATGTATCAATGTATTTTGCTCATGTCACAGCTGAAAAAAGAAGAAGAGCAATGTCTTGTGCACTGTCTTCCTATTTACATCATGGAAGACAAATTTGCATATTCTTCCCATGATCCCTCACAGTGGAGCGCAAATGGCTTAATAAGACTCCACACACCTACATGGTGGTCTCTCCCTAAGGAGTGACGGTATCCCCTTAACCCTGTCTAGAAGCCTCTCACCTCTGCCAAGTTAGTCTTCTCTGCGCCGGGCTGAAGAGATCCAAATAGATCAAAACAGCTGTCCTTGGCTGAGAGACTGACTTGGTAAAATCCCACATCATTGCAGCAAAGGCTTCTGGGAAGGTCGGGCATGATGTTAAAGGGAGCTCCTCCTTGTGGGCAGCATGACTGAGGCACTGTCTTCCTATGAAGAAAGATTTGAGACAGATTTGCATATTCTTCCCCCAAAAGACATAGGTAATAGTATATGGTCTTCTGGGCATGTTGTGTTTTGTATTAAATGTTCTCTTTTTCTTCATTTTCAGGTTGATTTATTTTATACAATGTAATATAATATCTTGATTTGTTTCGGAGAACATCAATTCCAATAAATATTAGCTGCTTGTTGTATGAATACTTACAATTACATAAAAAATAATAATCCATATAAGATTGTTCTCAAGGTTAAAGAACCGTTGTTATTTGTAGACATTTGCGTCATCATATCCATTGTGAGTAGACATCATGTCTCTTGTTGTTCTGTATTTTTTATGTGAATATGAATATCTTATACTTTTAATTCATTGTTGTAACTTTTGCCATTATTCATGTATTTATTTCTCATGCACCGACATTTCACAGTTCTTTACAGTCATAAGGACACTTTTTTTAGCCATTTGTGCATTTTTTATCAAAATTTTTAGATAAAATGTTATTGTTTTTTGGGACTAAAGCAACATTTACTATTCATTTGCTCCTATTTTCTCAGCAAAATCACTCATCTCATTATTATAGGAATTTGAAGCTTGGTTTATTCAGAACCACTTTTTTTTCTCAACACATATTCAACGTACTGCCTATTCTAAAAAGGCACAAAAATGCGCCGTAGTACATAGACGGCATACAAATGCCCATTATGTTAGATAGCTTGGGAATCACAATGCCGTGTGCTGAATTTTGTACAATATTTATGAAACTATTTCTGCTATATATGTATTAATAGGAAATGCATATAGCATGGTATTTTCAAATGCTGAAATTTTGTTGTGAAGCTGAGCCAGGTCCCTTCAGCCAGTATAGTATTGGTTTTATTTAAAGGAATTTTCCTACAAACATAACCATATTTAAATTTCTAAAAGATTAAAAGTTAAACATTTTTGCAAATATTTATAAATAAGTGAAGATTTTGTAATGTTTTTAAAGATTTTCTCGACCTTCTTAGTGGTGACGGTCTGTTGCTTGATTGTCAATACAATAGATATGACTATGAATGTAGAATATTTCTATGCTCTGAAACGTAGCCATAATTTCCTTATTGTGGTCAGGTTTTCTTCTCATACATGTAGGGTCCCTTCTGATAACCAGCCTTGATGTCCAAATTATGGTCAGATTATCTTCTCATACATGTGTCCTCCTGATAACCAGCCATAATGTACATATTGTGGTCAGGTTTTCTTCTCATACATGTAGGGTCCCTTCTGATAACCAGCCTTGATGTCCAAATTATGGTCAGATTATCTTCTCATACATGTGTCCTCCTGATAACCAGCCATAATGTACATATTGTGGTCAGCTTATCTTCTCATACATGTAGTGTCATCCTGATAACCAGCCATGATGTCCTTACTGTGGTCAGATTATCTTCTCATACATGTAGTGTCCTCCTGATAACCAGCCATGATGTCCTTATTGTGGTCAGGTGATCTTCTCATACAGGTAGTGTCCTCCTGATAACCAGCCATGATGTCCTAAGGGTAAGTTCACACGATGTAACATTGAGCGTGATCTGGCATGTATACGGCATGTCAGAGTTTGCGCTCCGTAAAAGATCCCATTAATTTCAATGGGAGTTAGGAGCATATACACCGTGTTATTTTGCTAAATAACGCGGCGTATACGCTCCTAACTCCCATTGAAATGAATGGGAGCATTTTGAGCATGTCATCTGTCATCTGTGTATACGTGCCAGATCACGCTCAACGTTACATCGTGTGAACTTACCCTTATTGCGGTTGGTTTTTCTCATACATGTAATGTCCTCCTGATAACCAGCCATGATGTCCTTATTGTGGTCAGCTTATCTTCTCATACATGTAGTGTCCTCCTGATAACCAGCCATGATATGTCCTTATTGTGGTCGGGTCGTCTTCTCATACATGTAGTGTCCTCCTGATAACCAGCCATGATGTCCTTACTGTGGTCAGATTATCTTCTCATACATGTAGTCTCCTCCTGATAACCAGCCATGATGTCCTTATTGTGGTCGGGTTGTCTTCTCATACATGTAGTGTCCTTGCCTGATAGCCTGTGCACAATAAGGACATCATGGCTGGGTTTCTGACAAGTCCCAGACAACAACAAATTTCTACATTCATGGTCGTATCCATAGGAAACTGATAAAGACAAACAACTGTGACACTAAACTCTGAAATTTTTTTAATTATTTATATTTGCAAAAATTTTAAAATTTTAAATGTCTACAAAAGTAAATATGGTTCTTTTCATAGGATCACCCCTGTAATTAGAAAACACGAAGTATGTGAGCGATAGTCTCTTGTAACTTCAATGGGATGTACTTCAGCTAACACATTAAAAAGCGGTTAGCTATAAAAGCACAGGGACCCCATTGACTAGAATGGGGTCAGTGTGTTTTCCGTGTGGTGTCCACACGAATCACGCAGAGAGAAAAGTGGTGCTTAAATTACTTTTCTCTCCGCATGAGGAGAGACATTTTTATAGATTCGTTTTTAAAAATGAAATGAAAAAACTAAAATTTTGGGCAAGTTTTGATTTTCTGCCAGTTTTTGTGTCATTAATACATTTTCTAATATACTTTATTAACACATTTTGGCTCCTTTGCGTGAAATCCTCCATTTTTTTTCACTTTTTCCCTTGCTCCTGTATTGAGAACTGTTCCTGCCTCTCACTGAATGTTACTGTGTATGGAGTACGGGATGTGTAAGGTGTAGCGAAAATGTGGGTGAGGGCAGGTAACTTTACACAGTTATATTTTGGACATTATAAAACATTAAAAAAATTGATTTTGGCATCATATGAAAAAGGAGATTCAAGAAGAGATATCAGAGTCAGGATTGGGATCTTTATATCACATATATCATACAGCTGCATATAACTATCCCAATCCTGACCGGTTCAACCGGTTATATCTCCTGGAAATAATTTAGATAGAAAATCTCTGCTTTCATACAACACAAAAATCAAGAGGAGGAGGGGGCAGAGTGGAGGGGGCGGGACTGAGCGGAAGGGGCAGGATGGAGCCGCATGGAGGGGGCAGGGCAGAGCGGAGGGGGCGGGGTGGAGCGGGGGGAGGGGCGAGCGGAGCGGCGTTAGCAGGCAGAGAGCAGGCAGGGAGAGGACCTGCTCTCTGCCTGAGCGTGAGGGGCGGCCTCCCCAATCCACCGCTCAGTGACGCTGACCCTAAGTCAGTCCAGGACAGCTTGTCCTGGACTGGCTTAGGTCAGCAAAAATGCCGCCCTCCCCGGGGCCCTGGCATAGCATCGCCTGAAGCGGTCGCTTCAGGTCGCCTCATAGGAGGTGCGGCGCTGGGTGAAAGGCAGGAACAGCTCTCAATACAGAAAAGAGAGTGAGAAAATACAGGATTTCACATAAAGGAGCCAAAATTTGCTAATAAAATATATTATAAAATGTATTTATGACGCAAATACTGCCAGAAAATCAAAAGTTGTCCAAAAGTTTACTTACACTTTAAGACCTCCCCTAATGATGGGAATAAAAAACAACCTGTACCCTTCTAAATGCACTAGCAATATACCTACCCTATTGTATTACAACTACATTTACATTGCTTCAGACTCTAAATAAAGTTTTCTTTCAGATTAAACTTATGTTCAACTTGTTACTTCCTCCAGGAGAGATATTGTAATTTTTTTATCATACACCCTGAAGTTATAAACAGCGATCTAAAAAGGAAACTAAAGTATGGTTCTCATTGCAATCTTCTGAATTATTAGTTCGTGACAACATTTCTAATTTACATATATAGCTTGCACTGAATTAATTAGCATTTTTTTTTATTGGCGTATTAATTGCAGAACACATGTCTCTCAAGCTGTGTACAGACTTTTAAAAACCTTACTTCTTAAAATGAATGGTTATGTGCTGGCATCCGCAACGAGAGGAGCAAAAATAAGTTAAAACAATTTGTACGTGCTGCATATGCTAAAAATAAAGCTTTTAGGATAACATAAATCTTCCAGGTTTTTATGACATTTTATTAAATATTTCTCTCTGTAATTTAAAGTCGACTTACTAAAGTGAATAGAGATGAGCGAACACTAAAATGTTCGAGGTTCGAAATTCGATTCGAACAGCCGCTCACTGTTCGAGTGTTCGAATGGGTTTCGAACCCCATTATAGTCTATGGGGAACATAAACTCGTTAAGGGGGAAACCCAAATTCGTGTCTGGAGGGTCACCAAGTCCACTATGACACCCCAGGAAATGATACCAACACCCTGGAATGACACTGGGACAGCAGGGGAAGCATGTCTGGGGGCATAAAAGTCACTTTATTTCATGGAAATCTCTGTCAGTTTGCGATTTTCGCAAGCTAACTTTTCCCCATAGAAATGCATTGGCCAGTGCTGATTGGCCAGAGTACGGAACTCGACCAATCAGCGCTGGCTCTGCTGGAGGAGGCGGAGTCTAAGATCGCTCCACACCAGTCTCCATTCAGGTCCGACCTTAGACTCCGCCTCCTCCGGCAGAGCCAGCGCTGATTGGCCGAAGGCTGGCCAATGCATTCCTATGCGAATGCAGACTTAGCAGTGCTGAGTCAGTTTTGCTCAACTACACATCTGATGCACACTCGGCACTGCTACATCAGATGTAGCAATCTGATGTAGCAGAGCCGAGGGTGCACTAGAACCCCTGTGCAAACTCAGTTCACGCTAATAGAATGCATTGGCCAGCGCTGATTGGCCAATGAATTCTATTAGCCCGATGAAGTAGAGCTGAATGTGTGTGCTAAGCACACACATTCAGCACTGCTTCATCAAGCCAATACAATGCATTAGCCAGTGCTGATTGGCCAGAGTACGGAATTCGGCCAATCAGCGCTGGCCAATGCATTCTATTAGCCCGATGAAGTAGAGCTGAATGTGTGTGCTAAGCACACACATTCAGCACTGCTTCATCAAGCCAATACAATGCATTAGCCAGTGCTGATTGGCCAGAGTACGGAATTCGGCCAATCAGCGCTGGCTCTGCTGGAGGAGGCGGAGTCTAAGATCGCTCCACACCAGTCTCCATTCAGGTCCGACCTTAGACTCCGCCTCCTCCGGCAGAGCCAGCGCTGATTGGCCGAAGGCTGGCCAATGCATTCCTATGCGAATGCAGACTTAGCAGTGCTGAGTCAGTTTTGCTCAACTACACATCTGATGCACACTCGGCACTGCTACATCAGATGTAGCAATCTGATGTAGCAGAGCCGAGGGTGCACTAGAACCCCTGTGCAAACTCAGTTCACGCTAATAGAATGCATTGGCCAGCGCTGATTGGCCAATGCATTCTATTAGCCCGATGAAGTAGAGCTGAATGTGTGTGCTAAGCACACACATTCAGCACTGCTTCATCAAGCCAATACAATGCATTAGCCAGTGCTGATTGGCCAGAGTACGGAATTCGGCCAATCAGCGCTGGCTCTGCTGGAGGAGGCGGAGTCTAAGGTCGGACCTGAATGGAGACTGGTGTGGAGCGATCTTAGACTCCGCCTCCTCCAGCAGAGCCAGCGCTGATTGGCCGAATTCCGTACTCTGGCCAATCAGCACTGGCTAATGCATTGTATTGGCTTGATGAAGCAGTGCTGAATGTGTGTGCTTAGCACACACATTCAGCTCTACTTCATCGGGCTAATAGAATGCATTGGCCAATCAGCGCTGGCCAATGCATTCTATTAGCGTGAACTGAGTTTGCACAGGGGTTCTAGTGCACCCTCGGCTCTGCTACATCAGATTGCTACATCTGATGTAGCAGTGCCGAGTGTGCATCAGATGTGTAGTTGAGCAAAACTGACTCAGCACTGCTAAGTCTCTGCATTCGCATAGGAATGCATTGGCCAGCCTTCGGCCAATCAGCGCTGGCTCTACCGGAGGAGGCGGAGTCTAAGGTCGGACCTGAATGGAGACTGGTGTGGAGCGATCTTAGACTCCGCCTCCTCCAGCAGAGCCAGCGCTGATTGGTCGAGTTCCGTACTCTGGCCAATCAGCGCTGGCCAATGCATTCTATTAGCCCGATGAAGTAGAGCTGAATGTGTGTGCTTAGCACACACATTCAGCTCTACTTCATCAGGCTAATAGAATACATTGGCCAATCAGCGCTGGCCAATGCATTCTATTAGCTTGATGAAGCAGAGTGTGCACAAGGGTTCAAGCGCACCCTCGGCTCTGATGTAGCAGAGCTGAGGGTGCACAAGGGTTCAAGTGCACCCTCGGCTCTCCTACATCAGAGCCGAGGGTGCGCTTGAACCCTTGTGCAGCCTCGGCTCTGCTACATCAGAGCCGAGGGTGCGCTTGAACCCTTGTGCACACTCTGCTTCATCAAGCTAATAGAATGCATTGGCCAGCACTGATTGGCCAGAGTACGGAATTCGGCCAATCAGCGCTGGCCAATGCATCCCTATGGGAAAAAGTTTATCTCACAAAAATCACAATTACACACCCGATAGAGCCCCAAAAAGTTATTTTTAATAACATTCCCCCCTAAATAAAGGTTATCCCTAGCTATCCCTGCCTGTACAGCTATCCCTGTCTCATAGTCACAAAGTTCACATTCTCATATGACCTGGATTTGAAATCCACTATTCGTCTAAAATGGAGGTCACCTGATTTCGGCAGCCAATGACTTTTTCCAATTTTTTTCAATGCCCCCAGTGTCGTAGTTCCTGTCCCACCTCCCCTGCGCTGTTATTGGTGCAAAAAAGGCGCCAGGGAAGGTGGGAGGGGAATCGAATTTTGGCGCACTTTACCACGTGGTGTTCGATTCGATTCGAACATGGCGAACACCCTGATATCCGATCGAACATGTGTTCGATAGAACACTGTTCGCTCATCTCTAAAAGTGAATGATCTGCAGATAAAATTATTCTATTCTTGACATGGGAAAATTTATTCTAGTTTTGGTAAGGAAAATAAAACCTCATTGGTAAAAAGAGGAATAGTGCCGCCCATTGGAAGGAGCTGCCTATACCTGTTTTTTCGACAAAGGGCATAATCTGGGAATAATAGCCAAGCCAGTACAACCCTCCAAAAGGAAGAGGTTCCCATCTGTGGATAGTTATTTCAAGGTTTCTGCCTCCTATCAGTTTTAGGGATTTGCAAATAGGTTATGAGTAGAGATGAGCGAACAGTAAAATGTTCGAGGTTCGATATTCATTTCGAGTAGCCCCTCAATATTCGACTACTCGAATCAAATATCGAACCCTATTATAGTCTATGGGGGAAAATGCTCGTTTCAGGGGTAGGCAACATTCGATCAAATTATACTTACCAAGTCCACGAGTGAGGGTCGGGTTGGATCCTCCGAGAAGTCTTCTCCTTGCAGCGTCCCCGCGGCGTCTTCCGGCTCTGAATTCACTCTGCCAGGCATCGGGCCTGGGCAGAGCCGACTGCGCATGTCCGCACTACAAGCCCGATGCCTGGCAGAGTGAATTCAGAGCCGGAAGACGCCGTGGGGAAGCTGCACGGAGAAGACTTCTAAAGGTAAAAGAAGAAGCAGCGTTGATTGGCCGACTGTATAGCATTCGGCCAATCAATGCTGGTTCTGCATCGAACTTTTCCATCCGAATAGCGAGTGGTACTCGATCGAATACTACTCGCTTATCTCTAGTTATGGGTAATATTTGCACATGCCGTAGTTGTACAAAGGGCAACCAAAATTAAATTTAGTGCTGGGCTCTAGGCACTCCAGCCAACACTAGATGTATTACAATAGCTCATGTTGTATAATAAATTTACAACCTCTTTAGACACCTAAAAATATTTTAACAAAATTTTTGTGACAAAATGTTTATGCCAGTTGGCACATCTTAAGCCACTCTCCCTATCAGCAAAGTTATGTCTCTCTATCCTATTAAAATATTCTTCCTTGAGTATCCAAGAAGGAAGGGGCTGTACTGAGATATATATAAAATGGGGAACCATGCCTTGTACATCAGTTTTCAAAGAAGTTGCAAATTGTTGCGAGTATTGTGTTTTTGTTCAAAAATCGTGACTTTTATTTATTTTTGCGCATTCCACTTCACATTCTTGGAAAGGGGGCATGGTATGGGGTTGTGCTAGATTTATTATCATTTACACCAGCTATAACATATGATTTTGGCGCAGGTGCACGGCTCTGTATAGGGTTCGTCTAACTTAGGAGTCTATGTCACATCTCTAAATATTCTAGATTGTTGACTATCTTAATTTTGAAAATGTACAAAGGCAACAAACCTGTGTCTCATGCCAGTGGACTTTCAACTCTCCCTCCAGGCTTCCTCATATTAAGGCTAGTTAACCTCGATATATGGCCAGGGTTTGCCTAATAATTATCTCTTTGTCACAGATGGCTCAGTATTCTGTATTTTATAGACATTCTATTCTAGCTGTGTGAAGAGGTAGAACTGCAGGGGAAGTGAGAGAGCCGCAGCCTGAACCAATAAGAAGGCAGGGGGTGTGTCTTAGACTACCTTAGACTTCCTGTAAGCACTGTAGCTAAATTGTTATCATAAATCACAACTTTCCAAATGGAGCCAAAGAGTAAGCAGGGAAGAAAATAAACATAGAAGATATGATTTATCTACAGGTACTGAGTTGCGAGCCGATGACTAAACATTAATAGGGTTGAGCCGATCTTGACTTTTCAGGATCGATTTTTAAAATCTGATTTCCGATCATTTTTCATTCGAACCCAATCTCGATCCCAATTCCGATCCCAATGCAAGTCAATGGGATTTTTTTTATTAATCAGAGATCGGATTTTAAAAGCAATCCTATTCACTATACAGCATGGAATCTAACAATTGTGTAGTGAATCACTAAGTAGCCAGAGGATTTTTTTTAAATCCTCTGGCTACTTAGTCCCCCCTGGTGTCCGCTTACCTGCAGAGATGGCTGCTCCGGTGCCCGGTGTTCTTCTTCGCCTTGCTGCCGCTCCATGCTGCTCTTCTCGCTGCCCCCTGCCTCCCAGATTATGAGAGTGTGGGTGGGTTAGGAGAGTGTGGGCGGGTACTGGGAGGGGAGACATCACGCCTTCCTAGCTCTTTAAACAGTAACCTGGGAGGCGCCGGCAGCGAGGCGAAGAAGAAGGAGAACACCATGCACCGGAGCAGCCATCTCTGGAGGTAAGTAGCTACTAGAGATGTTTAGTCTTCCATTAGAATGAATGAAGGCAGCCGGTGCGCAGGAGGTTAAGGCTGTGTGCCGGCTGCTTCCATTCATTCCTATGGAACCGCAGCGGAGCCTTCACACTGAGTATACACTCCACTCAGAATGAGTGGAGCGTATACTCAGTGTGAAGGCTAAGCAAAGCATTGTGGGAAATAATCACCGATCTCGATCCCACCTAAAAAGATCGTGTTCGGAATTCCGATCGCGATAGTGAAATTTTCTCGATCACCGATTGGAATCCGGTCTTTTCGGAACACGATCGCTCAACCCTAAACATTAACTAAGATTCCCTAATACACAGGTCCATGGCCCCATTCCCACGTGATGAGATAATCCATGATAAACTTTGTAGTATATGGATCCAATTTCTACTTGAAATAAGCCTTCTTTTTTCTCTCCTATCAGAAAATTATGTATATGACATTCAGGAAGCTCCATAAGAACAGATCTTAGGCTGAAGGTATCACAAACCATCCTGATGAAGAGCTACCTATCATCTATGGTCATAAAAAGGAAACATAAAATGTAATTGCATTCCTGATTACATGGAACAAACATCAGATTTCATAATGCAAACGACATTTAATACATTTATTACGCATCATATATTAATTATCCTGTAGTGGCTTTATGGAGATAGTTATTCTATAAAGCATGGTATTGTCAAGTGTTATATTATATGAATAGAATTAACTTTATTGATATAATTGATATTGTTACACATTTATTTCTTTAAAAATAGAATAAATTATACATATATATATATATATATGTGTGTGTGCGTGTATATGTGGAATAGTATAACACATTTATAATAGTATGAAGCAGTCTAATAGAATAGACTTACAATGAGCCTACTAACTACTTACTATTCCTCTATGTGATCTGATTGTTATCCGAGTCACAGTTCTAGAAAGACACAATCTAAACTAATAACACACAAACAAATTATGTCTGTTATTGATCACAGTAAGTAGAAATTCATAGTAGAAAAAGTAAGTGAACCCTTAAATTAAATAAACTGGAGATTGGCAGCAAACACCACCACCAAATGATTTCTGCGTCTGCAAATATGATTTGTGCAATGTTGAGGAGGAATATTGGATCATTCCTGCTTGCAAGTATGTTTCAGCTCATCAATATTTCTGGGATGCCTTTAAACAGCATCTACATAGCATTGAGGTTATTACTCAGACTTGGCTACATGAGACAGAAGTATTTTTTTAACCATTCTTTAGTTGATTTACTTGTGCGCTGTGAGCCTTGGATCATTGTATTACCCTACATCACTTCTGCTTGAGGTCATGGACTTGTGCCTGTGCATTGTCCTATAATACGTTTTGATTAGAGATGAGCGAGTAGGTATTCGATCGAATACTATGGTATTCGAAATACTCATACTCGATCGAGTACCACTCTCTATTCGAACATTAAAGTTCGATGCAGAAGCAGCATTGATCGGCCGAATGCTATACAGTCGGCCAATCAATGCTGGTTCTTCTCCTACCTTTAGAAGTCTTCTCCTTGCAGCGTCCCCGCGGCATCTTCCGGCTCTTCATTCACTCTGCCAGGCATCGGGCCTGGGCAGAGCTAACTGTACATGTCCGCTTGTAGTGTGGGCATGCAAAGTCGGATCTGCCCAGGCCCGATGCCTGGCAGAGTGAATGAAGAGCTGGAAGATGCCGCGGGGACGCTGCAAGGAGAAGACTCCTCGGAGGATCCAGCCCGACCCTCACTCGAGGACTTGGTAAGTATAATTTGATCGAATGTTGCCTACCCCTGAAACGAGCATCTTCCCCCCATAGACTATAATAGGGTTCGATATTCGATTCGAGTAGTCGAATATTGAGGGGCTACTTGAAACGAATATCGAACCTCGAACATTTTACTGTTCGCTCATCTCTAGTTATGATACATCTTCGAATTTATAGTCTCTTGAAGGTGTCCCCAAGGCAGCAAAGTAGCCCTAAACCATTGTCCTCCCACCACCACAATTAGGTGCAATTGGGTGTTGGTGTGCACTGTTCTTTTGTGCAAAAAAGTTCCACCTTTGTCTTATCTATCCAAAAAACATTTCATCAGATGGAACAACCAGGCATTCTTGGGCAAACTGGAGATATCCACAATGATTGTTTTTTTCCAAGAATATCATTCCTGTTCAGTGTTTTCTAATACCCTGGAAATGAACAAGCCTTTTTAGCTTGAAGGTCTTTTAGTGTTACTCCATTTTTTCCCTCTTTCCAAATCGCCTTGTTCTTTTCCAACAATTTTACCAGGATGCCTACCACTAGGTGGAGTATTAACAGTCTTAAATCTTCTCCATTTGTAGACAATTTGTCTAACCTTGAATTTATCTCCACCCAGATCTTTAGCAAGACTTTTATAGTCTTTTCCAGCTGCATCCATATAACATGCCTTCTGAGGTTTTATGAAAGTTGTTTATCTCAAACTATCCAACCTTTCTTGAGAAAAACAGATTTGTCAGTAGCCATGCTATGCACGCTAAGAGAATTGCTGTTCCCTGTCGTCCTACAGCAGCACAATATGGGGTATTTCTGCCCCATATTGTGCTGATGTTAGGACTAAGGGAAAACAGATTATCTACATATTCAACGAGTATGTGGCTATTCTGTGTTGAATTGGTTTCTTTAGAAATGTGACTCGCTAAGACATAACTAAACTTTTTATTTTATTTTATAAATCAATGATACAGCTTAAAATAGGGAACTTTTGTAGATGCTCTTTAAGGTAAAAATGAATGTTTCTCCTTTTATTTCCATACCTTATTCTGATATCTCCTATATATCGCTATCTCCAAATCTACTAATCAAATCCATACTTAGTTACTGAGACAGAAAGAGGCCTAAAGCCATTGAACTCTGAGGATAGAGGGAAAAAGGGATGGACAATCTGCTGAGACAGGCATAGGGTAGAGATAGAAGGTGAAACAGGCTGCAGCATCTAGTGATCCTTTTATCTCACTGCAGAGCTGAAATATCAGGTGAACTAAATATTTTGCTAAAAAACTATATGGTCACTAGGGATGAGCGATCAGGATCGGAAATGTTCGGATTCCGATCAGCGATCGAGTAAATTTCACAATCGCGATCGGAATTCTGATCTCGTTCTTTTCCGGCGGGATCAAGGTCAGTGGTTATTTCCCACAATGCTTGGTACTGGCTGCGGTAAATCACTCTTTGCTGCGCTGCTGTGAGGATGACAAGGCACTCGCCATATAATAAGCCATGACTGAAGTTCGCGAGTAGATAGATACTACTGTACATTGAATTGTTTATCTACTCTTCTGCTTCGTCCCTGCTTTACCGTATACTCAGCTCTGCTACTGTCCAGTATATGGCACAGCAGGGAGGAAACAGAAGAGTAGATAGTATCTATCAACTCGCGAACTTCGCTCAACTTACCTGCACAGATCCGCTGCCGCTCCTCTTCTCTATCATTGACATGCCTTCAGAGCGCCCTGCACGCCCCCACCTCCCTAGACTTGTGTTAGAGATGCTGGGAGAAGACGGAGCTTGTGGCTTAGGAGAGTGTGAACAGGACTGGGAGGGGAGATGTGAGTGATGCACTCATGTCTCCCCGCCCACACTCTCCTAAGCCACAACAAGCCCTGCCTACTCCCATCATCTCTAACACTAGCCTAGGGAGGTGGGGGCGCGCACGGTGCTCTGAAGGCATGTCAATGAGAGAGGACCGGACCGAGAAGAATGGGGAGTGGCAGCGATTCTGTGCACGTAAGCAGACACCAGGGGGGCTAAGTAGCCGGGGGATTTTTTTTTTAATCACTGCACAGCGTGGACTCCAAAAATTTAAACAATTTTTAGACTCCATGCCATGTAGTGAATAGGATCATTTTTAAAATCCGATCGATTATTTAAAAAAATTCCATTGACGTGCATTAGGATTGGGTTCGAATGGAAAATGATCAGAAATCGGATTTTAAAAACAATCCTGAAATTTCAAGATTGGCTCAGCCCTAATGGTCAGAAATCACAATTTGGGGCTTTACCTACTTCATCTACACTCACCTAGTTCCATTTAAAATACTGGTGTTTTCCTATATACCAAGTGGGTATTTAGACACCCTTGGGATACAACTATACCCTGCCTCTGGTCATAAGTTTCAGCATTAACTTTTACTCAAATTACTGCATATGAATGTAATAATCCATTGCATGTCGTATTACTTACAGTTATTTTTTATTTGGAAATCTTCTTTTTCTCCCCACTTCGGTTTTTGGTTTACTCTCATTCCTTCACAACAAATTTTACATTAATGTAATCGTTGACTTGAGGTTATGACATAAATTGCCCCTGAGTCAGATTCCAGGAAACCACAGTTTTAAGATAAACTTTCTCTAAAACCAATGGCGATAAGTGTAAAAGCAATCCGATTGTCCACTTCACACTGCAGGGACAGATCTGAGCTTGGTAAAATAAATAGCAACCCCAATCTCTTTTCTCTTTAATGTAATCTCTGTGGGCTGTGAAGTGATTTTCTTTTGATATTACACAGCTCTTTCATTCGTGCTTCAGGTAGACAGTATGTTTCGGTAATGGTTATCTACTCCCAGCCAGTTTCCACACAATAAAATTGCCACTGTCAAAACTGAATGAATGACAACATAATTGTTACAATCACCTAAATCCACTTCCAGCTTCAAACCACATACCTCATAAAATGCTGCAAATGACACTAAAAAGCCAATAGTTAAATCACTTTATGTAGTTTCCTGGTAGCAACAAAAATATCCTGTGGAATGCAGACAATCCAATGTACAGAAAATCCTACAAGTCTCTATATGGGTAAAGAACATGCTGTACTCTACTGGGAGACAAATGGAGAACTGAACTGGAAAATATCACCTACAAATGTGTCCATTGGCTTATAGTTGCATAAATGCCAGGTATCATTCACATTATAATTCTCACATAATTGTTTATAAATAGAGATGAGCGAGTAGTACTCGATCGACTAGGTATTCGATCGAATACTGCAGTATACGAAATACTCGTACTCGATCGAATACCACTCGCTGTTCAAATGGAAAAGTTCGATGCAGAACCAGCATTGATTGGCTGAATGCTATACAGTCGGCCAATCAACGCTGGTTCTTCTCCTACCTTTAGAAGTCTTCTCCGTGCAGCTTCCCCGCAGCGTCTTCCGGCTCTTCATTCACTCGGCCAGGCATCGGGCCTGGGCAGAGCCAACTGTGCATGTCCGCTTGTAGTGAAGGCATGCGCAGTCGGCTCTGCCCAGGCCAATGCCTGGCAGAGTGAATGAAAGCTGGAAGATTCCGCGGGGACGCTGCACGGAGAAGACTTCTCGGAGGATCCAGCCCGACCCTCACTCGTGGACTTGGTAAGTATAATTTGATCGAACATTGCCTACCCCTGAAACGAGCATTTTCCCCCCATAGACTATAATAGGGTTCGATATTCGATTCGAGTAGTTGAATATTGAGGGGCTACTTGAAACGAATATCGAACCTCGAACATTTTACTCTTTGCTCATCTCTATTTATAAACAGAAATTAGCAAAGTAGTTTGTAATGGGTCTGGTTCATTCCGAATTTTCCAAAAATTTCAGATTCAGCTGAACCTGAAATTTTTGAGGTTCTTCAACCATAAGCCACTGTTATACTGAGAAATTTCTTCAGACCCCAAAGTATAATAAGTGAGGCCGCAAGGGAAGTGAGTAAACGATACAAGCAGTATCGGACTCCATTGCACTGATACTATAAAGCCCAGAAGAGGTAAGAAAGATTGTTTGTTATATTTACACACCTGCCCTAGGTCTCTGCTTAAAAAAGAGACCCCAGAGTATAATAGTGGCTTGGGCTCTACAAAATCCCAAAATTATAGTTCATCCCAACCCGTAACCATTGGAAAATTTGTATTGATCCCAGATCATTAATAAGGGCCTTTCATGACCTCATGAATGTGCGGTTTTACACACCGCTATAAAGCCAAAAGTGTGCTTAATTCAATGCACTGTTGGCTTTCCCAGTATGTGCCCTGGTGGTGGAGATATTGGTACTGGTAATTTTGGCACTGATATAAGATAAGATAATCCTTTAATAGTCCCACATTGGGGAAATTTCAGCATGTTACAGCAGCATAGTAATACAGATACAGGATAATACACAGTAATATATCACAGACATAGACACACATATGCTGAAAAGAGAAGATATACTAGGAGTCCGTAGCAGCTTAGGAAGAGAAGAAAGAAAGAAGGAAGATTTCATTGTCATAATCATTAGTTCTCTGTGCGGAGTGATCTTCGCTTGGTTTGATGTAGATTATACAGCCTGGTCGCGGTTGGAAGGAAGGACCTGCGATAGCTCCTTCTCACACTTGGGGTGAAGCAGTCGGTTTTGTTCTCCCGCATGGAGGTCACCACAGACAGTGTCCTTCTGTCACCCACCACCTGTACTGGGTCCAAGGGGCTCCCCAGGACAGAGCTGGCCCTCCTGATCAGCCTGTCAAGTCTATTTCCCCAAGTCTATCTCCCCATTGTCAGAAGGGTGGCCTTACAGGCTAGTGTCATCGTACTGGCTGTACTCTAATAGTCTTGTACGGTCTGAGGAGTGTTCCTTGCTGTCCAGCGATGATGCAGAGCTATGAGGAACGCCCCCACAGTACAATTCTATGGACAGTGGGGAGAGATCGGTGCCGAAATTAACAGCACCGATATCTCCACCACTTGGGCACACACCAGAAAAGCCAACAGAGCATTGAATTCACCAAACTGTTGGCGTTGTAGCAGTATATAAAACCACATATGCATGTGGACATGAAAGGTCCTCTTTAAGAACCAGTCCGCTCATCCCTATTCGTGAGATTAGAGGTTTTTCAAGACAACAAGATTAGGTGATATTATAACACAAAGTGGAATCCTATATGTGTCCCTATGTGACCATCTACTCTTTGTGATATAAATTACCTGTTTCATGAAAAATTAGACCTTAACCAAATTTGATCTATATCAAAGGTAGACACAAATATATCTAAATGAAAAAAACCCCCAAAACCTGAGGTCAGGTATGGAGATTCCCTGAAAACTGCCGCTTACACAGTAGATTAATGGCTAAACTGTTAACATCAGAATCCCCGGTTACATTGACACGAATTCCGAGTCTCCCTAAGGAAGAAAACGACCTGGTAAATGCCGGCTGTCATAGCAAATATTTATTTTCTCATGAGATGATGGATTTTAAGCAGTGTAGTGATAGCAGAGATTAAACGGCGTCCCTGATGTGACTGGAATGAAGAGAGGATCATAACAAGTTTATATCTTCAATAAAACATATTGATATTTGTAAGGTTTGATCCAAGAAGTCAAGAAGCCGTTTTCTTCCAGAAAATATTGCAGATGAAAAAATACACATATACACATGTATATCTTTGTTGAAGAATGTAAGGCATGGATTTTATTCTATCGGCAAGGCGAGAGCATTGTGGGGTTTGCAAACAATTTTACAGTTTAAGGAGAACCCGTTGGGGTGATATGGTATCGTAAGTCCCACACACAGAGGTTTGGTGTCCCAAGTAGCTCTACTGCAGTCATATACTCCAGCATTAAAAAAAATCAAACCTTTAAATCTAGCTACACATCGGATTCACTGCGCATGCGCCAGACTTGGGGTGAAGGTCCCATAAGACTCATCAGGCTCATTTGTAGGTAAGGATAAAGATTTTTTTTTAATGTAGGTGCAAATAACTTTACAACAGAGCTATAAGGGACAATAAACATGCAGTCCATAATGGCCTGTGGGTGTCCCAGATCACACTGACAATTAACTGCTTAGGGTCATCTATGGGGCCATAATTATATGTCATGTACTTATACATGAATACATATATCAGCATAAACTGTTTTATATATATATATATATATATATATATATATATATATATATATTGTATACCATAATTTTACTGCAGGTAAACCTGATAAATTATGTTATAATGATTATGTCATGGACAGCTGAGGGCCCCTGTACAAGAACTGCAATGGGGACCCTTGTTTTCCAATATCTGAGCACAGATATTGTGTCTCTCTAACAATTCACCAGTAATTGGTAACCAGAAAATGTAATAGCTTTGGCATTCTAATAGAGGGTGCAGTAGATAGCTGATGTTAAGGTGGCAGGCCCCTTGACCGGCTGGGCCCCTCTGCAGTTGCACATATTACACCAATGATAAGTGCGCCAAAAGTTTATCTTTCCTGCACTCCACTCCCAAGGGTTTGTCTAAGAATTATTTTTCTTGGCCTATCCTTAGGACACATGACATTCTTCTTGATCTTGCCACAGATTTCACAGGTGTTTCAGCCACAGAACCTGCGGAGCGAGACACCCCACTGTCTAGACCCATTCATCTGAGCTGTGTCAAAGTCTAACCTTAAATCTGAAGGGGCAAAAAGTCCATCTCAAAGTCTGCCTTAAATTCCTCTTCCATTTTTACCATGTGAACATACCCTAAAATTACAAAACAAAAGATAAGATGGACCAGACCATAAGATGTATCTACAATTAGAAAGAGGAAAAAAGACTCTTGGCCGGGAGTGTCCATATATAGAATTATATAGTATGGCCATATATAATAGGGGTTACAAGTTAAGGTTTTCTAAATGCAACATCATTATACAGCCAGCGCCGCACCTCCCATGAGGCGACCTGAAGCAACCGCTTTAGGCGGTGCTATGCCAGGGCCACGGAGGGCGGCATTTTTGCTGACCTAAGCCAGTCCAGGACAAGCTCAGGCAGAGAGCAGGTCCACTCCCTGCCTGCTCTCTGCCTGCTAAAGATGCTCTCTGCGCTTGGCCCTGCCCACTCTGCTAGGCCCCACCCCTTCCACTAGGCCACACCCCTCCGCTCCTCCCCCTCCGGGGGGGGGCGGCTTTCTGACGTCCGCCTCAGGCAGCAGAAAGTCATGGTTCATCCCTGCCGTGCACCTAAGTTTTCTACTCGATGCTGCTCTGGACTTTCCATTACTTCATCCTATTTGTGGCTCTATGGGGTCTGTGAATTGCGGTCTGTCAAGGCTTTTGTTGCATGTTGTAATATTTTGTTGAGTTTGGTTTAATGTGAAATTTCTTAGTTTAATATACTGGAGATTAGATAAGGAGAGTCTGTCAGCAGGGAAGGGGTATGTAACTAGTCCCGGTATCTTATAGTGAAGAGTCTGCTCAGTCAATCATTTGCTTTATTTTTGTGAATCGTTGGATCATTTACAGAAAAATAGTGATTTTTTTTTTTTGTTGTGGTATAAGAGGTTTACTGGACCAAAAAAATCTGGATGAACTTCCTCTGCCAACCCCCCCATCCCCAGTGCTATTGATTTATAGCTTTTTCTGCTCTCAACCGCTCAGTCCTGTTAGCCTTTCTGATACAGTATGTCCTGAAGAAGAAGGGATGGGCTCCATACTGAGGAGTGTAGGCATGCATGTGTAGGCTAGAAATGCTAACAGGACTGAGAGGCCGGGAGCTAAGAGGGATGTTATTCAACAGCATGGGGGCAGCACTGGGTGGGGTAGGAAAAGGAAGGGCTGAGCTGGTAATGAAGCCCATCCAGGCTTTGCCACTCCACCAAAGTATGTCGTGCTTATTTGCATATAACCAAAAAAACTATTTTTGTGCAGATGAACCAATGATTCCAAAAAATTCAGCAATGACTCTTTACTATAAGGCACTGAAGCGAGTTGCATCGGTCATTTCTGGTTGACAGACTCACCCATATAATCCATAATGCTCCATCACAAAGCACAAAGACATCCGCGGCGCGACACTCCCTATTGACTGGGCCCATTCATTTGGGCCTAATCCAGAGTGGAATGCTGCGACTGTCGGAATGTTGCAACAGTCGCGCTAGCCGAGAGAGGCGTTTTTTTGGACTAGATTCTGAGGCAGATTTCCGCGTCAAAATCCAATCCAAAAAACCCTGTGTGAACCCAGCCTTAGAAAGATATGGCTACATCTGTAGATAGCAGGTGGGGGACATGCCTAAAGCATGAATTTAGATTCACTATGTTGTGTGTACAAATGTGTGTTTTACCAGCTCATTGGTCCAGACGGTTTTGAGGGTGTGTCCCAGACTACCTGAGACTCCCTATAGGCACAGCAGCTAAACTGTAGTCATTGACAGATCCGCTATCAGGAACTTTGCGGCCCCATACAGGTAGTGAATAAGCAGTGCGGTGTAGCCACTCAGGTGCAGTAGTAGGTTGGGCTCTACTCTTCAATGGAAAGCGGCCCAGTGGCACATATATGGATCACATGATTTTAATACTTGGTCCTGGCCTCTGTCCCTTTCTGTAAGCGGGACCCTGATGGTAGTGCTGCCATTATGGACAGAGATTACAACATTGCCCTAATGATACTGAGCTAAAAAGCAGCCAATAAACAAGATGAGCAGATGAGCGCCCCCTACAGGTCATAGTGTACATATAATATATCCTATTAGATTTTTTTTATAGATTGTGAGCCCCATATAGGGATCACAATGTACATTTTTTTGTTATTTCCTATCAGTATGTCTTTGTAGAATTGGAGGAAATCCACGCAAACACGGGGAGAACATACAAAGTCCTTGTAGATGTTATTTCTGGCGGGATACTAAACCCAGGACTCCAGCACTGCAAGGCTGCAATGCTAACCACTGAGCCACCGTGTTGCCCCTATATCCTATTTGATTTTCTATACAACATTCACATTATAGTCATACCTGAAGATCTGCCAATAACAGCTTGCGGATTGTTTCAATAGGTACGGGAAATTCTATTTCTACAGTAACCCTTGGCGTCTATGGTTTTGTGTTTGAGATGTCTAATGTATAATATTGTCAATCCTCAAGTCGTGAATACTTCTGTTTGTACAAGGCTTTAGATTTTGTTTTCATTATATGGGATTAGATCCATGAAGACAAAGAACATGTTTTTTTGGGGGGAGGATTCATCAGTCTAGGTGCCATTGTGTCTCCTGTTTATTTATAAGATGAGAGCCATGAATGCCGCGCTAAGTAAAACGTTACCCTATTATTACCTTTCCAGCTCCATCTTTTGCTTGCTAATGTATCTCCCTCTGCAATCAATTATGGCGGTGTCTTTGTGTAATGTGTTTTACGTGATTGGCCTACTTTTACATTGCACCTTAGAATGACTGTGCATTGAGCAATTGACTATCTGATTATGCATCTACCGGCTCTGCCGGGCTTACGTTGATCCGACATTATCATCAGTGAATTACATTAACACTGGGAAAAAAATAATATTGAAATAAATTTACATTTCCTCATATTGTAAACAAAAAGAAATGTAAACTTTACTTATTGCCATAGATATTTTTTTATATATATTTAGTAATCTATTTTTTACACATACATATATATATATATATATATATATATATATATATATATATATAATTTTTAGTGTATTTTAAGTTGTACTTTATGCTTTACATGTTGCATTTCTGCAGATTTTGCTTACATTCCAATTTTCTAAACAAGGAAAAGGGGTCAGCAATGCACCCCTTTATGTTACCCATGTGTGCCATACCCATTTAGGTAACTACTATGTGTAAGAGTTTATTAACAATGATGTGCCCAGCAAAAAATTTCATGGCAGACCAGGACTCTTGGAGTTGACAGGTACTCTTTATGAAATATAAAAAAAAAACAAAAAAAAACCTTGCAAGTCTTCAGTAGGTGATACCTTTTTTAATGGCTAACTCATAATACATGACAGAATATGACGTTTCGAAGCTTCCTCTGGCTTCTTCTTCAGATATATCTAAAAACACTTTCTGCAGGCTGCATATTTATGTATAACTGGACACAGGGATAGGATTACAGGGGGGAGGGGGAAGAGGCTTATTACTATATACATATAAAAACAAATAATCAATCCCCTGTTCCCAGATTCTTTATCTTTATGTCTTAGTTCAGTGATTTGTATAGAAAGACATGAACCCAAGTGACGTGTTCATTCCATTGTCCAGAGTCTTAAATAGGGTCATGCACTCGTACTCATAAATCAGTCGCTGTTTTCTTGATTTAACTTCAGAGGTACTCTTTAGGAATAAAGCCTTATTCACACAACACCATTTTTGTATTCGACATGACATAGCCATTTTGAGAACGCATTGATTTCAATGTGTCTATTCATATGTCTGGTTTTTTTTAACTGTTTTTCAGTCTCATATATTCTATCTTTGTCCATTTTCACGGACCCAATAGAAATCAATGAATCCTTTTTAATGGATGTTATAAGCTGATGGCTGGTCAAGTAATGGAGGGGGTGTACACCCAGACTACTCAGGTAGGTGAGATGAGAAAGCTCTAGGAATGTTTGTTCTCAGCAGACAACTTTCGTCTGCTGAGCATTTTGGTAAATGCTCAGTACTGGGCTGGAATTTTAGGAATGACAGGTAGGTTTCTAGGTTTGGTAGTGGGACCTGTCATTCCACCCCCCCTCCAGTCCACACTTTGGGGATGTTCCGGCAGCGACTCAGCTGCAGAGAGTCTCCTCGTCAAGGAGGCTTGAGAAGCCAGCTCCAGCAACAACACTTTGACAGAGCTTGGCTGGAGAGCCAACAGAGAGGTCATATTTTTGGAGCTGTGTCCTGAATGATTCTACTGTTTTTTTTTGGATTTCTGTGATTCTAGGTGAGGAAAAGTATTCTATTCGATAGAGAGACTTCACAAGAAATGATGTTCAAACTTTGTGACTTATTTTAAGTAAAGTTGAGTGAAACGTTTTTCCGTCGAAAAGACCTTCCTCAGACTCTACAACACAATATAATAATTCAGTGTTAGATAATTATTCACACGCAGGTGATAGTACCATATGTACAATATATACAACTAAACAAGACAAACAAACAAAGAAGAACAAAACCAAAACAATACAAATTAACACATAAGCCATGTCCAGAAATGCCGGGTATAGTAGTAGATGAAAAACTAAACATATCTATATGTGAGTGCTGTTAGGGAGTAATGGAGACATGTTGACCAAAATATAATTTGTTGAAACATGCTGAAACGCAAGAATACAGACCAAACTATAGCATTAGATACAGAAATCCAGTCACCTGTAGTCAGTAGCGAGGTATATAAATCCCACAGGGGTATTAGCAATCATGCAGGTAGTTCCAGTGTAGCCTAAGGTTAACAAAATGCACATGCTATAGTACTTTGTTGTAACAAGGCTATAAACCTGTATATGCTTGTTGTCCAGGGGTCCTTACCTCCAGTGACGCCACCCAGGCCTGCAAAAAGTGAAGAGAAGATGATTTAAATAGGATGCTGTGCCGCTCTGGCTAACGTGCAGCTGCCTCTGGTGTGTGGATGTAGCCAGGGTCAGCTAGCTGCGTACCGTGCGACTAAAGTATGCGCTGGGGAGCCGCTCATTGGCGCATGCGCGAGTGCGTCCGGACGTACGTACAGCCCTGCCATAGCGATACTCGCTGGATAACGGAGTCAGCTGTGCGCCTGCGCGGGCTGAGCCAATGAGCGGCTCCCCGGCGCATACTTTAGTCGCACGGTACGCAGCTGACCCTGGCTACATCCACACGCCAGAGGCAGCTGCACGTTAGCCAGAGCGGCACAGCATCCTATTTAAATCTGTCATATGTCTATGCCACCCCACCTAGCAACCCCAGACCTGACAATGTAAAATGGATTGACGTCTGTTACTTCCATTACAGTTGGGTCAGTGGGTTGGGTCAAAGAAGAAATACCAATGAAACTCATCTATTTTTTTCACTGACAATTTAAAACACTTGGACATCTAAAACGAAAAATGTAAAATAATGGATGCAAAACTGCAACTGAAAACAGACATTTACATCTGTTTTAAAGACAATTAGATGAATTAGAAGTGACATTGTTGTGTGAATCAGCAGTAATACTTAAAGCGCTTTCCGGGGCTTTAATTTGGATGACCTATCTTTACAATCCCAGCACCCTCACTGATCTGCTGATTAAAGGGGCTGAAACAGGTACAGTTTGGTTCATAGGCCTAGATTTACTAATCATTAGACAGTTTAAACTTAGACAGGCAGTCTGAAAACGCGCTAGAGTTATAACAGTGGCTGATTCTGGGTGATAAATCTGCCTCCTCTTTATGCTGAGGCACCACATTGCAGGAACGCTACTTTTTTTAACTGCAGATTTAGCTACGTTTTTTTGAACCAAATTTACAGAAGAAATGGGAATCATATAGTAAGCTCTTATACTTCTCTCCTATGGCCAATCCACTCCTGGCTTTGGCTAAAAATAAAAAAGGAGTAAAATCAGCCTTAGTCCTGATGTGGACTCCATTGTTCGTAAACACTGTGGGACCTGAATGATGAAGAGTCACACATAAAAAAAAGCCATTACCTGTACATACCTGTGAACCCCATAGACTATGATGGGGTCTGCTGGAAGTTCAGGGGGTTTCTTCTGTTTTTTTTTTATATTGAAACTGGCGGAAATAAAAGTCCTCAATGCTTGAATTTTCTCTTCACCAATTTTCGGTGGAATCTGCGATGGAGTCTCTTATGGAGACTCCGACACAAGTGTGAACTATGAACTATCAATCTGTCAATCCTTTCCGTGTCCGGGCTGGTTGAGACTTCCCATGTTTCCCCCGCCGAGCAGCTTCTGGGAAACCAAAGTCTTTGGGTTCCGGGGGAGTATGGTTGCAAAGCTGAATTGATGGAAGGGCACCACCAGGAGTGGAGCCCACAGATGTGAACTAAGTCTAGTCTAATTTTACAAGTCAGGAAAAAAACTGAATTTTGTTACAATTTCTCTAATTTTTAAGCAACCCCCTTTTCCTATGACTCCATGTCACTTAATTGAAATTAATCTCAAACTAAATGCAAAAAAACGCACCAAGATACACAAAGTTGTACCAAAATACTCCCTACTTTGCTTCATTTTACACCATAGTCTAGTTAGAACCACAATTGGAACTCTGTCCCATTGTGGTGGAGGCTGTGCCTGGTTACCATATCTTAGTGCAATCAATAGGGAAAAGAAAGGGAGGAATACTCAGCCACCCGTAGCAATGTCAAATGTTCCACGATATCCTTTTCACCACCTTCACTTTCCTGTATAAACAGCCGTCGCACGGAACTGTCTCCCTCGGCTCGGAGCTATGTAGTATACCAATCGTTTGAAATAGTACCAGCGCAGCCACACGGAAAGTAAAAACTCCTCTTTATTGTATCCAACTGGAAATCTTCACACGCAGGTTACAAACATGGAAACTGCGCCAGACTAGCGCAGTTTCCATGTTTGTAACCTGCGTGTGAAGATTTCCAGTTGGATACAATAAAGAGGAGTTTTTACTTTCCGTGTGGCTGCGCTGGTACTATTTCAAACGATTGGTATACCATATCTTAGCCCCATTCACGGGCACTACATAATGTTCTGTGCTATTATTCAGTCTTTCATACACGTAAAACT
Source organism: Leptodactylus fuscus (assembly GCF_031893055.1). NCBI lineage: Eukaryota > Metazoa > Chordata > Amphibia > Anura > Leptodactylidae > Leptodactylus > Leptodactylus fuscus. The sequence goes on along the minus strand of NC_134267.1, from coordinate 31,111,472 downwards.
TGGAACCTAATGACATACATTGTATGTGTAAAGACATATACATAAAATATCATAAGCTAATCATTTTATATCCATTACACAATGAAAACAGAGTTGCGAAGACGTGATATATTCTCGTCGAGGCAGATTCACCCTCTTGCATTAACACGGTATATTTTTCCCTTAACCTAACTGTCCAAGTAATTTATTTCTAGTGTTACTTAGAAGTAAATGTAGAATTACAAAGTGAAGCTACAGCAAGTTTACTGACCCATTGATTTTTGATTGAACCGAACCATTAATGGATGCAATTAAGATGCAGTTTCGGGGTAAGGATGCATTCGATATGAAGCAAGACATTTCCAGAGCACTTACTGCATCTCGACTGACAGAAAATCACTGAGTAAATATGTAATCGCTGTTCTTCATGTTAGGCTTTTATTGTCCAGATTTGTACACGATTTAATTTAACAAACCATTTGATCTGCTCCATGGTTCCTGCATGCTGAGACTGAGAGCACGACCCGCTGAGCCGTTACCGGGCTTTTTATTCTACCTCCTTCTCTAAAACATCAAGAAATTGCACTGCCTCGCTACCGAACAAAATGGTTAGATACTTCTTTCTGTAGTGTTGACAAAAGCAAATAAATTTAGTCTTTAAAAAATGTGTGAAAATCTAATTTGCTAACCGTATAATGGTGACCTTTTCGGTTACTCCTGACTATAAAGTTAAAAAAAATAAGAGTTTCATACATAGAGGTGATGATGTCATTTATATTTGTGCCCATTACTTTGATATCATTCGTTCCGAGCTGGGTTCGACCAGAATATTCCAAATTGTTTGGTTTTTGATGAATCCGAATAAATGGTGACCTGTTATGGATGAACTGACCGCCTGACAGTCAATAGTCAGTGGTAGGTGGACAATATATAAAGTGAGGGTGGTCATTTCAGTGAGGGTGGAAGTATGGAATGGATGTGTTATTCATCACTGCATGATCTAAAGCAATTACCATTTTCTTCAGTAATACACAGCACATAGTGTAGCAAAACTTGCAATGCTGCTAGAGAAATCATAGGAGTAGCAGAATTAGAACAAAGTTTAGTCAGTTTTTTTCAATTATAGAAATCATAGATAGATGTGATGGAGAACATTTGTGCTGTGCGAGCTAGACTGCTACCACTTAGCCTGACATGACCTGTGATCTGCTTCATCATATTATTCCATGTCAAAGTGTCACTCATGGCTCCACTCAGCCACACATGTCCTGCGGTCTGGTTCATCTTATTATTCTATGCCGTGCTGCTACTCATGTTGCCACCACTACCACTCAGCCAGACATGTCTTGCAGTTGGTTCCATCATATTATTCCATGCCGTACTCCTACTCATGTTGCCACAGCTATCACCACTGCCGCCACTCAACCAGACATGTCCTAAAGTTGGGTTCATCCTATTATTCCATGTCGTACTCCTACTCATGTTGCCACAGCTATCACCACTGCCCCCACTCAACCAGACGTGTCCTAAAGTTGGGTTCATCATATTATTCCATGTCGTACTCCTACTCATGTTGCCACAGCTATCACCACTGCTGCCACTCAACCAGACGTGTCCTACAGTTGGGTCCATCCTATTATTCCATGCCGTACTCCTACTCATGTTGCCACAGCTATCACCACTGCCCCCACTCAACCAGACGTGTCCTAAAGTTGGGTTCATCATATTATTCCATGTCATACTCCTACTCATGTTGCCACAGCTATCACCACTGCCGCCACTCAACCAGACGTGTCCTACAGTTGGGCCCATCATATTATTCCGTGCCGTACTCCTACTCATGTTGCCACAGCTATCACCACTGCCCCCACTCAACCAGACATGTCCTACAGTTGAGTCCATCATATTATTCCATGCCGTACTCCTACTCATGTTGCCACAGCTATCACCACTGCCCCCACTCAACCAGACATGTCCTACAGTTGGGCCCATCATATTATTCCGTGCCGTACTCCTACTCATGTTGCCACAGCTATCACCACTGCCCCCACTCAACCAGACATGTCCTACAGTTGAGTCCATCATATTATTCCGTGCCGTACTCCTATTCATGTTGCCACAGCTATCACCACTGCCCCCACTCAACCAGACGTGTCCTACAGTTGGGTCCATCATATTATTCCGTGCCGTACTCCTATTCATGTTGCCACAGCTATCACCACTGCCCCCACTCAACCAGATGTGTCCTACAGTTGGGTTCAATCTATTATTCCATGTCGTACTCCTACTCATGTTGCCACAGCAATCACCACTGCCGCCACTCAACCAGACGTGTCCTACAGTTGGGTTCATCATATTATTCCATGCTGTACTCCTACTCATGTTGCCACAGCAATCACCACTGCCGCCACTCAACCAGATATGTCCTACAGCCTGGTCCATCACATTCCACTATACCACAATGTTGGTGCCACAGTGTTGGCATCAAAAAAACCAAAACCATTTTGATTTCACATCTGCTTCCTTTAGATGAATGATGCTGACTTTTTTTTCTTTGAAAAGCCAATTCTTCATCACTTTTCATCTAGGCTCACAGCCACAATTTTGTCTTCTAAATAACAACAAACAGCCTGCAGCACTTACAAGTCACCAATACTATAATACCATTGCTTTATTAATATAACTGTCATGTGTGTCTAAAAAAAACCACGGGCAAGCTCCATTCCCCCCAAAAAAATATCACAATACTTAGAGGATTTATAAATGTTAAAAAGTGAGTGTCAACGCAGTAAAAGTTTATAGGGGTTATCCAGTTTTCAAAAAAAATATGGGTGAAATACGATAATGCATCAATAAGATAAGATAAGATAATCCTTTACAAAACACTTCCTATATGCTGTATATATGATCTCTAGTGCTAATGAGTCATGGGAAATGTAGTTTGTCAAGGTATTCAACCTGTAGCTTCATGATTTTTTGTACAGTTGCCATTTTGTAGTGCTGTGTTTTTATAGCAATGTCCCCTATGTAAACACATACAGGCAGTCAATAAAGAGATGTTGTCATCAGAACCCGGAACATGATCCAGAGTCTACAGATAGAAGGGTTAGAATTACCTGAATCTAGAGATGAGCGAACACTGTTTGGATCAGCCGATCCAAACAGCACGCTCCCATAGAAATGAATGGAAGCCGTGCCAGGTGCTTCCATTCATTTCTATGAGAGCATGCTGTTCGGAATGGCTGATCCAAACAGTGTTCGCTCATCTCTACCTGAATCAAATGGTTTTAAAAGAAAACTGGATTTTTTTTCTGGATACCTCTAAAACTTAGATGTATTTTGTAACATCAGCTAAGAATAAATTATATTTAGTTATTATTTCAGTATTTTAGAGTTCTCAGTAATCTTTATTAGAGATGAGCGAACAGTGTTCTATCGAACACATGTTCGATCGGATATCAGGGTGTTCGCCATGTTCGAATCAAATCGAACACCGCGTGGTAAAGTGCGCCAAAATTCGATTCCCCTCCCACCTTCCCTGGCGCCTTTTTTGCACCAATAACAGCGCAGAGAAGGTGGGACAGGAACTACGACACCGGGGGCATTGAAAAAAATTGGAAAAAGTCATTGGCTGCCGAAATCAGGTGACCTCCATTTTAGACGAATAGTGGATTTCAAATCCAGGTCATATGAGAATGTGAACTTTGTGACTATGAGACAGGGATAGCTGTACAGGCAGGGATAGCTAGGGATAACCTTTATTTAGGGGGGAATGTTATTTAAAATAACTTTTTGGGGCTCTATCGGGTGTGTAATTGTGATTTTAGTGAGATAAACTTTTTCCCATAGGGATGCATTGGCCAGCGCTGATTGGCCGAATTCCGTACTCTGGCCAATCAGTGCTGGCCAATACATTCTATTGGCGTGATGAAGCAGTGCTGAATGTGTGTGTTTAGCTCAACTACACTGGTGGAGTAGTTGAGCTAAGCACACAGATTCAGCTCTGCTTCAATCAGCGCTGGCCAATGCATTCTATTAGTTTGATGAAGCAGAGTGTGGACAAGGGTTCAAGCGCACCCTCGGCTCTGATGTAGCAGAGCCGAGGCTGCACAAGGGTTCAAGCGCACCCTCGGCTCTGATGTAGCAGAAATCCCTGTCAGTTTGCGATTTTCGCAAGCTAACTTTTCCCCATAGAAATGTATTGGCCAGTGCTGATTGGCCAGAGTACGGAACTCGACCAATCAGCGCTGGCTCTGCTGGAGGAGGCGGAGTCTAAGATCGCTCCACACCAGTCTCCATTCAGGTCCGACCTTAGACTCCGCCTCCTCCGGCAGAGCCAGCGCTGATTGGCCGAAGGCTGGCCAATGCATTCCTATGCGAATGCAGAGACTTAGCAGTGCTGAGCCAGTTCTGCTCAACTACACATCTGATGCACACTCGGCACTGCTACATCAGATGTAGCAATCTGATGTAGCAGAGCCGAGGGTGCACTAGAACCCCTGTGCAAACTCAGTTCACGCTAATAGAATGCATTGGCCAGCGCTGATTGGCCAGAGTACGGAATTCAGCCAATCAGCGCTGGCTCTGCTGGAGGAGGCGGAGTCTAAGATCGCTCCACACCAGTCTCCATTCAGGTCCGACCTTAGACTCCGCCTCCTCCAGCAGAGCCAGCGCTGATTGGCCGAATTCCGTACTCTGGCCAATCATTGCTGGCCAATGCATTCTATTGGCGTGATGAAGCAGTACTGAATGTGTATGTTTAGCTCAACTACACCGGTGGAGTAGTTGAGCTAAGCACACAGATTCAGCTCTGCTTCAATCAGCGCTGGCCAATGCATTCTATTAGCTTGATGAAGCAGAGTGTGCACAAGGGTTCAAGCGCACCCTCGGCTCTGATGTAGCAGAGCCGAGGGTGCACAAGGGTTCAAGCGCACCCTCGGCTCTGATGTAGCAGAGCCGAGGCTGCACAAGGGTTCAAGCGCACCCTCGGCTCTGATGTAGCAGAGCCGAGGGTGCACAAGGGTTCAAGCGCACCCTCGGCTCTGATGTAGCAGAGCCGAGGCTGCACAAGGGTTCAAGCGCACCCTCAGCTCTGATGTAGCAGAGCCGAGGGTGCACAAGGGTTCAAGTGCACCCTCGGCTCTGCTACATCAGAGCCGAGGGTGCGCTTGAACCCTTGTGCATTCGCATAGGAATGCATTGGCCAGCCTTCGGCCAATCAGCGCTGGCTCTGCCGGAGGAGGCGGAGTCTAAGGTCGGACCTGAATGGAGACTGGTGTGGAGCGATCTTAGACTCCGCCTCCTCCAGCAGAGCCAGCGCTGATTGGTCGAGTTCCGTACTCTGGCCAATCAGCACTGGCCAATACATTTCTATGGGGAAAAGTTAGCTTGCGAAAATCGCAAACTGACAGGGATTTCCATGAAATAAAGTGACTTTTATGCCCCCAGACATGCTTCCCCTGCTGTCCCAGTGTCATTCCAGGGTGTTGGTATCATTTCCTGGGGTGTCATAGTGGACTTGGTGACCCTCCAGACACGAATTTGGGTTTCCCCCTTAACGAGTTTATGTTCCCCATAGACTATAATGGGGTTCGAAACCCATTCGAACACTCGAACAGTGAGCGGCTGTTCGAATCGAATTTCGAACCTCGAACATTTTAGTGTTCGCTCATCTCTAATCTTTATTAGTTTATAATTTGGTAACTTAATACAGATACATAGAATCTTAAAGGGGCTCTATCAGCAAAATTATGCCGTATAAGCCCCACATATGCCTGAATAGCCTTTAAAAAGGTTATTCAGGCACCGCTTATCTTCTTTCTTCTTCCAGCGACACCCTCCTGTCCTCGCTCTTCCACGCCTTGATCTTCTGTTCTTCCGGCGGGTTGTGTTCAATCAGTATCGCACGCTTCGGTGCCATTTTTGTTGCAGTTCTAAGTACCCCTTAGAGCTATGCGAGCGTACTGTGCATGCTACTAATGGCTACTAGAGATGTTAGCCATTAGAATGAATGGACGCAGCTGGCGCGCAGGGGGTTAAGGCTGTGTGCCGGCTGCTTCCATTCATTCCTATGGAACTGCAGCGGAGCCTTCACACTGAGTATACACTCCACTCAGAATGAGCGGAGCGTATGCTCAGTGTGAAGGCTAACATTGTTAGCTTTTCCCACAATGCTTGGCCAGTAGCAAAGCATCGTGGGAAATAATCACTGATCTCGATCCCACCTAAAAAGATTGTGTTCGGAATTCCGATTGTGATCGTGAAATTTTCTTGATCGCCGATCGGGAACACGATCACTCAACCCTAATAATAACACTATATGGTATAAAATAAAATCACAAGACAGAACCTAAAAAAAATAAAAAATCAACCATACAATACATGCGCACTGTAATTCACCATTACTATGCAGAGCATTCACTGTCAGTACGATGACTCATATACTTTATTACATACATAATCTTATATGTTTTCCTATTTTCTTTTATAGCAGCCAATTACAAATGTCTATGGACATAAAATCAGAAAGACTCAAGTTCTGACTACACGTAATGTCATTGTGCACCAAAATCATCCACATAAACTGAATACCCGTCCTTGTATACACTATTTATGGAAATAGGTTTACAATCGATGGTTGTTGAGTTTATGAATGTATTGTCTATTATGATGGTTACTCTGATGCCAAATTTTCTCCATAGGGTTAAAAAATAACATTGTGGGTAACTGGCTATTCTGGCTGAGTCACTACGGGACAACATTAGAAATGTAAATTGTATTGGATTTAAGTCAAATTTCCTCTTCAGACATCAGAGTATAATAACTGGAGGCCCAGGGAATAAGGTTATACTCACCTGTCTTTACTTCTCCTGGGTCTCCTCGCAATTTCCGGTGGTCCCCTGGTGTCCTCTACCAAAGGAAGAGACCACAGAGTATAATAATAATAATAATAATAATAATAATAATGATAATAATGATAGCACTTCTGGTTCATGCCAAAATGAAACTTTTGAAATTCTCCCATCTCTAGTCAACATCCTTTCAAGTAAACGGGAGTTGATCTTCTGCAACCTGGATTGGCAATAACCCTCTCTTCATCAATAAAGGGAACAAAGCTGTCTGATTCCTGTCCCATTCTTTGTGTATCAGGTGCTGAGAACAGCTGATCGGTGTGGGTGCTGGGCATTGCATCACTACTAGAGATGAGTGAGTAGTATTCGATCGAGTAGGCATTTGATTGAATACTACGGTATTCGAAATACTCGTACTCGATCGAACACTACTAGCTGTTCAAAGTTAGGATTTGATGCAGAAGCAGCGTTGATCGGCAGAATGCTATATAGTCGGCCAATCAATGCTGGTTCTTCTCCTACCTTTAGAAGTCTTCTCCCTGTGCAGCGTCCCCGCGTCCTCTTCCGGCTCTGAATTCACTCTGCTTAGGCATCGGGCCTGGGCAGAGCCGACTGCGCATGCCCGCGCATGCGCAGTCGGCTCTGCCTAGGCCCGATGCCTAGGGTTCTAAAACTGCCATAGCACCATTGTTCTTCTGATGTTGGAGACCAAGTAGATTGGATCTACCTTTGAACCTATAGCTCTAGTAATGTTTAACTTGACCTTTCTTTGAAGTTGTTAAGTTAACCTTTGCTATATCTGTACAGAGAGACCGTCAACTGAAATTCCTGGACCCCTATAAGCAAACAACTGACTTGGTTAGGATTCACTCCTAATACTGAGAGACTTGTGCTAGCCATCTCTGCTCTTTGTATTTGCAATCAGGTGCGTGTTGATAAATTATTCCTTTTAGTATCGAACCATCTTCTCTCTCATTTAAGATGAACATTTCTCAGTCTTGTGACAGTTTGTGGTAAATCATTGTGCTCTGGGTTTTGTAACATAATAGCTTATTCTACTCATTACTCTCAGCCTATAGGAAGTACATCCATTACTTTGCAAGGCTTCATATTTAATACCCCCCAACTTTAGACTATAATGGGGTCTGTGTGCTGGCCGCACGAATCATGCGGAAAGGAAAGTAGATGGTGTTCCACATTATTAAGCAGGTCACCGGTTTCACCAATAGGAGGAAGAAAAAGGATCTCTCTGCTGCTGACAGAGTATGTAAAACAATAAATATTTCACAATTTAAGGGGGTTCTCCCATCTCAGTATTTCAGCCAGGCTGCCTGCAGTGTCTGCTTCTCCCTTCCTGTAATCATCCCCCCCTTCCCTGCTGAACAGAACACTGATACTTTTTCAGATCAGATAAATGCAGATTCTTGCACAGAACAGACTCCATGTTATCTGTGTGTTTACATAGAGATATAACAGACCAGGCTTTTTCAGCAAACTGCAATTAGCTCAAGGAGGCAAGAGGAGTGAGTGACATCACTTGTGCTATCTCACTAGTGTAAACAATAGAAGGAATAAGGTCACATAGCAGGCAAACAAAACAGAATTTCTAAAGCAATATATTTAGAAAAGGCATCAATTTACATAAGCTATCAGTATAGATTGGATCCTTGAGATGGGACAACCCCTTTAAGCTTGATCATTGTACTGTGAAGAGATTTGTGGCCAGCTGATCCTGTTAAATCACTATGGCATCTACATGCGCTGAGCTGAATAAGAGTGGAGACTCTCTATGTACGGCCAATTGTGTAATGTCTTATATTTCTATATATGTATAGCAATTTTTAATATTCAACATATATGGTTGTATTTTATTCTTAGCAACATCACAGACTAAGTATTTTGTAAGTTGGGGGAAAGCATTGATCCATGGCCAGGAGAATACAGGCATATTAGCTATTAACTTTTTGTTTTTTTTTGCAAAAATACTCTTATTTTTTTCAAACATTTACTTAAAAAGGAGATTCCACGGCTGGCTGGTACCAGGTAGTAGCGCTTCCTGGTAGGTATAGACGCTGTAACTAAGGCAGTATGGGTGTGTGTGGCAAGGAGGAACTGTATTGGCTCAGAATGTAAGTTGGGAGGTATATTGTGGGTCTATATAAAGTGCATTCGGCGTGAGCACGCTGCCGCTGACAATTTGGCGGACCTGCTAGCGGTCAGACCACACCACCATGCTATCTTAGCAGTTGTTACTGCTTCAATTACCATGCTATCCAGCCCCTGATGAGTCCATGAAGGATGAAACGCGTAGGGACTCTAGTTTGGAGATGCAGCCTGACTCTCATAGCCACTTACCCATCTCCATAGGGCAGTCTGACACCTGTCTCTCCTGTGTTGGCGTAGCATTAGGCCAGTAAACTCACAGGACGGCTTGTGTACAGCTGCCCATTTGCATTACTTGGAGACGGATGTTATATACTTTTCTGGCATGAGAGTTTGAGTTTGCTATCTCATTGTTTGGAATTTAGGGAGTTAGGATCGGTGTCTACTCATTTGTATTCCTGGCTTTCTTTCCCCCCCATCATTTGGTGTGGGGGTTTGACCTTGCTACACAGCGGGTCCTATGTGCATTTTTACTTGACAGCCTATTATGGCATTTTTATTAGAGATGAGCGAGTAGTGTTCGATCGAGTAGGTGTTCGATCGAATACTACAGTATTCGAAATACTCGTACTCGATCGAACACTACTAGCTGTTCGAAGTTTAAGGTTCGATGCAGAACCAGCGTTGATTGGCAGAATGCTATACATTCTGCCAATCAACACTGGTTCTTCTCTGACCTTTAGAAGTCTTCTCCGTGCAGCGTCCCCGCGGTGTCTTCCGGCTGGAATTCACTCTGCCAGGCATCAGGCCTAGGCAGAGCCGACTGCGCATGCGCGGGCATGCCCTCGCATGCTCAGTCGGCTCTGCCTAGGCCCCGATGCCTAGGCAGAGTGAATTCCAGCTGGAAGACGCGCGGAGGCGCTGCGACGGGAGAAGACTTCAAGGGGAATCCAGCCTGACCTTCACTCATGGACTTGGTAAGTATAATTGTATTGAATTTTGCGTACCCCTGAAACGAGCATTCCCCCCATAGACTATAATGGGGTTCGAAATCCGTTCAAACAGCCGAACAGTGTTCGCTCATCTCTAATTTTTCTCTTTACATTTAATAAAAGCTAAGTTTTATATTTTTTCATTCCTGATGAGGTCCTCTCTACAGTGAATCTAGATTACTCGGGAATTATAGGTTCATTTTGGTTTTGCAGTGATTTTGTTTACTAAAAAAGGAGACTCAACAAGTCATTTTTAATCATATGAAGGTAATGCATATTTATAGAGCCCCTATAATAGGTGACCTGCTTGTGCCCATGAAGTGGTTTACCATAATTATATAAGTATAGATGAAACTAATACGTAGTGAGTAGCGGAGTTGTGCCGATGCTGTTCTGCATCATTGAATGTAACACCTTATTAGAATGCTAAGAAAGCATGTAAGTATCATGTCTGACTGCATTAGACGTGATATGCCTTTCCAAAACTTCGCTGGAGGACAGCACATAAATGAAGTCTATTCATGTTCCTAATGTTGTCTTGTACTTTTTACATTTAATCCCAAACTCAATTATGTTGGTAAGTAATTGCTTTAATAATTAGACAAAGCCCTGGTACACGTTTTGTAGCGCCTGTGGCAGAGCCGCACATGGGAAATATAGTTTGTGACTGAAGCATTAAGTAATTGGGATTGCATTTGCCTAGAAACAAAAATAGAAAAACAATTCTTGGAATGAAGTACAGAGACCGAGCAGCACAATGCCAAGGAACAGATGTAGTATGGGAGATTGGGGGTACGCGGAATATAGAATACGTCAAACGTACTATTGAACTGTAATGCAGTTGGGAGAGTTGAGTAGGATTTGTCGGTGGATAGACTCCGTCCTTAGCGATGGGCTTATTCATTTCAGATTTTTAATCATTCATGTTCCTACATTTAACTATTTTTGTGCTACTTGTGAATAATTCATTGTGTGTTTGCACATTATATTATCCAGCTAAAAACGGTTTGCTAAAAATGTGGCTCTGAGTTGCCATTAAAGTGGACCTTTCACCATCCTCACGACTCTTTGCATCATTTAATAGGGGTTGCTCCTCTGATTCCAGTGTAGTTGGAATTTTTCTAGAGGCCCCACCGTTCCTGAGCAATTAGTGCAGTTATTTTTGGTGCTTGGTAGGCTAATTAGCCTCACTATTGCCAAGTGGGTGGTCTCAGGCAGAAGCAGGCAAGTGGGCTTTACCGATTGTTCTGGTCCAAAATCGCTCACCTGATTAGCATATCATGCACCGAAACAAACTGAACTGATTGCTTGGGAATGGTGGGGACTTGAGAAAAAAATCCTATCTGCACTGGAATCAGTGGAATGAAACATTTTAAAGCATGAAAAGATCTCAATTGTTGAATGTAGTCAAAAGCTCACTTTAATATGAAGGAGGCTCGTGATTTCATTCTGACATTTGGTAGACTTAAAGGGGTTGCCCTATGAAGTGAAGACTGGAGGAACTTTCTTCCGTTCCACTTTCAACCTGAGCACAGCCAGGGCATGTAAAATTCATTTAGGAACTGAACATAAATCATTTAACCTTTCCTCAAGTTGCATTGACAAAGTTGCTATAAAGATTAACCTTATTTGGTTATTAGCCTTATCAATCCATCTCTAAGGCCTGCTAGCAATAACCTATTTAAAATCCAATTAGACTGTCCTCTTTTCCTTAACACATCATCAAATATATCTCTTATGATCTCCTCAGCAAAAGACCATGAGAAATTGACAGAGATAATGCTGATTAAATTAAACTCCGCTAATCACATCTTCACATGACGTCTTCTAAAAATGTTACATTGAGTCTTATTTTTGTGTTATATATTCTTTCTTTAATCACATTGTACCTCAAATGAAGAGGAGTCCAGGAAAATACAGTATATAAGACATAGAGTATCTGCAAGGCTGTTACAGAACACCCCCCCCCTTTCAAATCTTGTCTTCCGTAGTGGTTGTGCCACTAATGACACTTATCCCCAATCCACAGTCTAGGGGATCAGTCAATTAGGGTCTCACCACTGGGATACACAGGGGGGATCAAAAGTTCTCCTAAACGCTCAATGGCCCAATGTGAATGGGGTGTTTGCGAGCATGTATGGCTAGGGCGCCATTTAATTCACTAGGGTTGCCAGAATGGAAGTCCAATGGAAGTGAATGAAGCACTCATGGAGCCTTCAGGGGAACTTTCAGTCCCTCATACTCCTCCTCACTAGGGGTTCCGGGCAACAGAACCCCAGTGATCAGACTATTATCCCCTATCCTGTAGATTACTGGCACATCACCTATACATGGGTTGTCTTACCATCACAACTAGAGATGAGCGAGTAGTGTTCGATCGAGTAGGTGTTCGATCGAATACTACGGTATTCGAAATACTCGTACTCAATCGAACACTACTAGCTGTTTGAAGTTCAAGGTTCGATGCAGAACCAGCGTTGATTGGCAGAATGCTATACATTCTGCCAATCAACGCTGGTTCTTCTCTTACTTTTAGAAGTCTTCTCTGTGCAGCGTCCCCGTGGCGTCTTCCAGCTGGAATTCACTCTGCCTAGGCATCCGGCCTAGGCAGAGCCGACTGCGCATGCGCAGGCATGCCCTCATATGTGCAGTCGGCTCTGCTCAGGCGTCGGGCCTGGGCAGAGCCGACCACGCATGCGCAGTCGGCTCTGCCTAGGCCCCGATGCCTAGGCAGAGTGAATTCCAGCCGGAAGACGCCACGGGGGCGCTGCGCCGGGAGAAGACTTCAAGGAGAATCCAGCCCGACCGTCACTCGTGGACTTGGTAAGTATAATTTTATCAAATTTTGCGTACCCCTGAAATGAGCATTTCCCCCCATAGACTATAATGGGGTTCAAAATCCGTTCGAACAGTGTGCGGCTGTTCGAATCAGATTTCGAACCTCGGACATTGTAGTGTTCGCTCATCTCTAATCGCAACCATTGGTATAGAATCCCCAATGAGCAATTATTGTCATGAAAGATGTAGCTAGACAAATATTTGGATAAATGGCGTCAATGGATGAGCCCTGCGGAGGTCCATGACTTTTATGTATGCTATGGAAGGGGATGTTTCTATGTGATAATGGTCTTTATATATGTGTGCTTAATATTATTCTATGGAAAGGTAGCACCGAGCAAACCGTAACTTTTGATGAAACCATTTGCCAGGGGGGTCTCCAGTTAAGGGGATCTCCACCAGCCAATGTCGGGTATTTGTGCCAGCAGGAGTAGGCTCAACCAACTCCAAGGAGGGGAGGAAAATAGCGATGAGTGATATGACCAACCAGGCGTCCCTCCGGTCTGGTGGGAAAAGCCCAATAAAGCACCACGCTAGCACCATTTCTTCAAGTCGGTGCTAGCACGGTGCTTTATTGGGCTGTTCCCACCAGACTGGAGGGACGCCTGGTCTGTCGTATCACTCATAATATCATTTTATATCAGTGTTTGGGAGTCTTCATAGAAAGAAAAAATAATTATCTTAGATTTTATTACTAATAAATAGAACACAATGCTAAAAATACTTAGTAACATAATAACTTATAACACATACGCTAAGCTCTGGGAATATTATTGCTAGCAGAACAAGCGCTCAGCCCACACTTGTGTATAACCAACCTGAAAGCAATAGGGGGCATTAATCCCCCTCCTTCATGGCTGCCCTCCTGTAACTTGAAATTAAGAAAATCCAGGTAAGATGATTGATCAAAATGTTCTAGCAAGAACACAAAAATCTCCTGTTGCTTATCCCTATGGCCTCTATAAAGCCAGTTACAAATTAAAACAAAACTTCTGAATTAATATAAGCTGCGTACACAAGGTATTAGTTACACTGCTTAAGAAAAATTACATGATAGTGAAGGAGGCGCCATGGGGCATCCAAAGAGCATTCAACGTGCTGTGCTTGGCATAATCTTAAAGGCAAATCATACAAAACATGACTAGAAAAACGGCAAAAATATATTCTTAGCAAATCCTGTGTCATCCTGGAAAGCAGCAATGCTAACTCCTTGTCACATCTGGGGTTCATGAATGTTGTATAGAGACAGAATATACAGTTCACACCAGCGCTTGGTTTCCGTTCGGGGATAGCGTCCCACATTCCGCTTGAAAAATGCAAGCACGACTTTTCTCATTTTTGGGCAGGAGCCTGGTGAACCTCATTATAGTCTATGGGGTCCGTGGGTTTAAGTGGCTAACCATTTTTTAAATGGATTGGGTTTCTGTTTTTCAGGTCCCCAAACGGACCAGATGTGTCAGGCCTATGTTGCGATGCATAAGGACGTTGGCCTGGCCCTTGTGATGTGTAGGAGGTCACCAAACAGGACCGCAGACTGTCAGATTGCAGGAGAGGTAAGTAACAGTGTTTTTTATGTTCACTTGCCTCCCCTGGCCCTCCAATCGTTATACTCGGGGTCTGAAAAGACCTAAAAGTATAATGATAGCAGTGTGTTGGGGTTTGCGTACCCGCGGTCTCACTTACCAATCCCCTCTCCTGATCACAGCTGTCTGTGATAGTGCAGGCGTCCGTGAGCAGAAATGGGGATAGATAACTAAATAGTGCTTGTTACCTGTTGGAGTTACTCCAGCAGGTAACGGCTTATTTAAAAAAAAATAAAAAAAATCAGGGGTCAGTCAGACCCCCTAATGCCTAATCTCTCGGGGCCTGTTGCAGCCACTACTGCTACTATCTCTGTACTTACACCACTACATAGCATGCTGCAGGATTCCTTTCATTAGCAAAACCATCTGGCTTCCTGACCATTTGGTCTCTAGTCCTTCTCTCTCCTCTCTAGCCCTCTTCTTTTCTAACCAAATCAAATTGACAACCAAATTAGAATTTTGGCCACAAATCATCTTATCAAAAAATTCAACAGAGCAGAGAAAGTGTCTGGAGTCCTCGCGATCAGTGACCTTCTGCAGCTTGCTATATCCTAATGTGAAAGTTTGTGTGTTTGGATGTTTGTGAGTTTGGATGTTTGTTCCTCAATCACGCCAAAACGCCTACATGGATTAGCCTCACAATCAGCATACACATACAGTGGAACTGGGAAGGAAACATAGGCTACTTATTATGCGGCTAAATACCCGTACCTCGCTACCGGAGCTGCCGAATTCATGTTCGCGCTGGGCTAAAGGACCCAAGATGACGTCATCTGAGGCCCTTCAGCCGTTCGCCCTTAGGTTTGCATGCGTGTGTGGGTGGCACTATATAGTAGTGTGCGGGCTCAGGAACATGGCGTCGCGCTGCAGCCTTGGTGTGTGACTCTGCGGCGTCTGTCGGCTGTGTGCTCATGGTGTGCCTCCTCCCTATTTAGCTTCTGCCGGCGGGGAGTGACAGTAGCAGAAATGCGTGGGTGGGTTTAATGTTATGCCGGGAGCCTGCTAAAGGAGTGGGGTTTATTGAATGGAGACTGCGGTAAGGGGGGAGGGGGGGTGCCAGAAGACTGCTGGAGGGGGGGGGGGGTTGGTGTCGGGAGACTGCTGTAGATGGGAGAATGGGGGGCCGGGGGACTGCTGGAGATGGGAGAATGGGGGGCCGGGGGACTGCTGGAGATGGGAGAATGGGGGGGGGCTGGGAGACTGCTGGAGAGGGGTCCGGGAGTCTGCTGGAGGGGGGGGGGGGGCGGGAGTACGCTGGGGGGTGCGCTGGAAATGTGGGGACGCAGATGGGTGGTTGTGGGGGCCTCCTAGAATGCGCGAGAAGTGGGTGTTGTGCGCGCGCAGGTGGCTGGAGGAATTGGGGGAGCCGGGCCGCACCTGCAGATACTGCGTATATACTTAGATGTTGTAGAACCAGGACGCAAACCTAGGCGGATTATTGCCAGCACCCATTGCATACGTATATGCGGCTCAGTGCCAACAAACAACCTGCGGACGAAGTCGTGGGCAGATGCTAGTAGTGTACATAACTGCCGGGTGCCGAAGCCAAAGAGCCAAAAATGTTTTTAAAAATAAAGCTATTACAAAAATTATTTTAACTAAAAATACATGCAATAAAAATGAAGTGAATGTGTCTATAGGCTTCAAATAATATCTAAATGATATCCCACCTTTATGTTTCATATGCAGTCAGTCATGACTAGAACATAGTTACTGAGCTACTGCATAGTGTTAAAATTTATGCTTCCATTCATATGCAAATCATATTCACTCCTACGTTTTCACCCTTTCCATACTTATTAGCATAAAATAGACATAAATGTCACACTTGGTACTCTTATACTTTTTAACATACAGGCATATATTTTGTGATAGCATATTATTTGTCAAAGGCCAACAAAAGAGCATGCAACTATGATGAATACCTTGCAATCTTAATTTTCCTCCAAAACCGCTTCTGTACAGACGTAAAAATTATCTGCGCAAGGGAAGAAAAGCGCATAATTTAAAGTGAGAAAACAAGGCTTCATCCAGTTATGATGTCATCGGAATAATGACTACATGAGTTGGCTGCGAGCCCGCGACGTATACAAATAAAATCATGCAATGTGGATGAATATGTCAGTGACTGCACGTACGGAAAAGATGCACATTACCCCAAATGAAGGAAAACACCATCTGCTCATGTTCTCAACGAAAATAATGAACCCATTAGTAGATATGTATTGTTTAATTCTTGTATTTGCCTTAAAGTTTTGTGGTGCTTATGTATGTAATTAATAAATTGGCAATAGCTCTGGTGGGTACATTGCTATTCCCAAGGACTAAACGACATATCCCATTATAGTCATTAGAAAGACGAGCGCTCCACAAAATACATAGGATTCAAGATTTTATTAAAAGAATATTTTACAAGAGTTTCACACCGTGCAGGGACCTTAGAGTTATTTTTGGGATCAAAATGCGTAAAGAGAATTTTAGCATGTTCTTGGTTAACCCGTTGTCAACAGATTACAGTTATCTGTTATGGTCAGGTGCTGCGTTAGACATATCTGTCATTATAATTTCATGGGGACTGTCCATGAGATTAGGCAGGTGAATGGCTGTAATAGATAGCGAGGCTACCATGATTGGAGATAACTCTGACCCCGGAAGCTTAAAGAGGACCTTTCTTGTCCTCATGAATGTGCAGTTTTATATACCACTAGAAAGCCAACAGTGTGCTGAATTCAGCTTTCCTTGTATGTGCCCCGGTGGTGGAGATATGGGTGTTGTTAATTTCGGCACTGATATTTCCCCACTGTCAGAAGGGCATTCCTGAGGAACACTACCCCCCAACTGTACTCTAACATAACCTTGTACTGTTATAAGGGCGTTCCTTACCACGCAGCAATGATGCTAGTCTCTGAGGAATGGCCTTCTGACAGTGGGGAGATATCAGTACCAAAATTAATGACACCCATATCTCCAGTCCTGGGACACATATAGAAAATGCTGACAGTGCACTGGATTCAGAACACTGTTGGTTTCCTAGTGGTATATAAAATCACACATTTATGAGGACATTAAAGGGCCGCTTTAAGTGTAGGTTCACACTACCGTTATTAATGTCCATTGCTCTCATCGATCATAGGATGAGAGTAATGAGCATTAAGTGACTGATACAGACAAACCCCGTCAGTCTAGGTTTTGTAATTTTCTGATGGACAAAATGTAATACATGCGGGACTTTTACAAACATATGTTACAAACATAATCAAACATGATGAAAGAAAGTTTCTATCATGTTTATTACAATAGCATCAAAGAAAACGGATGCAAACGGAAGGGGATTCATCTTCATCAGTCACTCTGCTATTGTTTTTGTCCATTGCTCTCATCCTATGATGGATGAGAGCAATGGAAGTTCATAATGGTAGTGATGGCTTTCCCGATATGTGCCCCGGTGGTGGAGATATTAGTGTCATTAATTTCGGGACCGGTATCTCCCCACTGTGAGAAGGGCGTTCCTCAGATCATAGCATCATCAGTGGGTGGTAAGGAACGCCCCCTCTGACAGTACAAGGCTATGTTAGAGTACAGTTGGGGGTAGTGTTCCTCAGGAATGACCTTCTGACTGGGGAAATATCGGTGCCGAAATGAACAACACCAGTATCTCCACCACCGGGGCACATACTTGGAAAGCCAACAGTGTGCTGGATTAAGCACACTGTTGACATTCTAGTGGTATATAAAACCGCACATTCATGAGGACTAGCGTTGAGCCGATCTTCACTTTTCAGGATCGATTTTAAAATCCGATTTCCGATCATTTTTCATTCAAAACCCAATCTCGATCCCAATTCCGATCCCAATGCAAGTCAATGGGATTTTTTTTATTAATCGGAGATCGGATTTTAAAAGCAATCCTATTCACTATACAGCATGGAATCTAACAATTGAACGCTTTAATTGTTAGAATCCACGCTGTGTAGTGAATCACTAAGTAGCCAGAAGATTTTTTTTAAGCCTCTGGCTACTTAGTCCCCCTGCTGTCCACTTACCTGCAGAGATGGCTGCTCCGGTGTTCTTCTTTGCCTCGCTGCCGCTCCACGCTGCTCTTCTCACCTCACTTCCCCCTGCCTCCCAGGTTAGGAGAGTGTGGGCGGGTTAGGAGAGTGTGGGCGGGTACTGGGAGGGGAGACATCACGTCTCCCCGCCCTGTACCCGCCCACACTCTCCTAAGCCACAAGCCCCGCCTTCCTAGCTCTTTAAACACTAATCTGGGAGGCGGCGCAGCTAGGCGAGAAAAGCAGCAGCGTGGAGGGCCAGCGAGGCGAAGAACACCAGAGCAGCCATCTCTGGAGGTAAGTAGCTACTAGAGATGTTAGTTTAGTCTCCCATTAGAATGAATGGAGGCAGCCGGTGTGCAGAGGGTTAAGGCTGTGTGCCGGCTGCTTCCATTCATTCCTATGGATCCACAGCAGAGCCTTCACACTGAATATATACTATATACTCAGTATGAAGGCTAAGCAAAGCATTGTGGGAAATGGTACTGATCTCGATCCCACCTAAAAAGATCGTGTTCGGGATTCCGATTGCGATCGTGAATTTTTCTCGATAGCCGATCAGAATCCGATTTTTTCCAAACACGATCGCTCAACCCTAATGAGGACATGAAAGGTCCTCTTTTAACTTCTGGGTTCAGCGTTATCTCCAAACACGGCAGTTTTTGCAGATGCCCCGCTATGTATTACAGCTGTTCACCTGTCTAATCTCATGGACAGTTTCATCTACATCAGTCATTCCGCTATTATTTTTGTCCATTGATCTCATCTTATGTTGGATAAGAGCACCAGACTTTCATAATGGTAGTGTGAACATCCTCTAACATATTGATGGTCAAAAGCAACCATGATATTTAAGGTGTTTGGCAGGAAAAGTAGGCTCCACCAACAACACAATAGTAGGGTGCCGATGGGTTATGTTGGCCCCCAGGTCTGCCATCAGTAACTGCTCTCAGGTCAAGTTAGAGGAACTGTCTAATGTGTGTTGCCCATAAGTGCCTTGTATTAATATTTTCCAGCAACCAAAGCATTATAGTGATCTAACAATCGCTGCATCATAAGGATCCCTAAACTCTCAGCTTCTTTAGTCAAGCAAGATGTCCTTGGATTATGCCTTAGCTGCATTTTCAGTCTTGCATCATTTTCTTACAAAAAGTTTTGTCAGAAGCCTTTGAGAAGCTGGATGTCTTACTTTTGTTGGGTATAGACACAGTACGGAGTTTACAGCCTTGAGTTATACTACATGCACTGTCGGCAAAAGAAAGAGAAAAGTCTGCCAAGCGTTCGCTCTGATTTTAATTTAACACTTCTGCATTTTACTTATCTAAGCATTAAACTTGTATGTGTTCCGAGTTATTTCACTTTTAATGGAGTTTATATAGAAACACAGGAGATTTGTTGCTTTGGGAATCACAAGCCATTACAGAACATCAAACGTGCACTAGATATGAGTACCGTGTGTTCAGCTCAGTGATCTTTAGATGTT
The DNA here is from genome assembly GCF_031893055.1 of Leptodactylus fuscus. NCBI lineage: Eukaryota > Metazoa > Chordata > Amphibia > Anura > Leptodactylidae > Leptodactylus > Leptodactylus fuscus. The sequence goes on along the minus strand of NC_134267.1, from coordinate 31,091,594 downwards.
AAGGCCTCTTTTAAGTTGACATGTACTTGCAGCACTTAAGGGTGTCCTATGGGGAAGGAGAATGCTTCTTAACACTGACTTAGATTTTAGTTCATGTTTTATTACATTTATTTGTCTCACTCCAAAATATATGCCAAATTTTACTTAAGTCGTCTCTTTCCAAGACTGTGCTTTCTCCTTTCATCTGGTGTTCTAATTAAGACAGATATATATATATATATATATATATATATATATATATATATATATATATATAGTCTCATTCAATAGAGCATATGATTCTAAACCAAAATATAAAATACTTTATTAAACAATATTGTTGCTTTCTGGCTGAAAAACCTCTCTAAAGTTCCTGCCACTAGGTGTCTCCTCCTTTGCCAATTTGCTGTTCATTCCTTGTTACTAGGCATAGTCTGTCTTTAGAAACCAAGAAGTTCAAGATGAACTGTCAAGAATCTTAGTTTAGCTGTTATTGCTTTAAGATTACGATGTCAACCTATGAAGGTTCTGCAGTCTTCAGGCCTTCCCTATGCTGATCTTATTAGCAAATGAAGAGGGATATTTTAAATCAGTTTCTGCTCATTTAGCTGCTCGCTATTTGGTTGTACTTAGTGTGGCTTTCATATCCTGATCGCTTGGGCTGTACTGTTCTAGATTGACCTTTGGCTTCTTACTAGATATTTGCTTGTCTTCTGATTTTGACTCTGATGTTACCTCTTGGACTGACCTTTGGCTTGTTACTGGGAATCTGCTTGTCTTCTGATTTTGGCTCTGACATCACGTATGGGACAGATTTTTGGCTTAGACACAGTGGCGTAACTAAAGTCTTCTGGGCCCCAGTGCAAACTTTTGTCTGGGTCCCCCTACTTCCTCCCTATAGTTAATTCTTGACAGTGACTGTTATGGCTGCTGCAGCGATATCTCAGATACTTGAAAAGCCACAACTGCAGTTATCAAGAACCTGGTGAGTGAGCAGTGCAGCGCTCAGAATGTAAACAATACTTGGACAGTATTATATGCGTCACAGTGGCCCCCACACATAAGTACATAAATGTACAAATATAATACTGCCAGAATGGCAGAAATATAATACCTTCCATGTCTCAAGATATAAAATGTGGAAGAATGAAATTCATAAAGAAAGATGACTAAATTAATGCATGAAAAGTAGGCCAATTCTAAAAAAAATCCTCCGTAGTCTGTAAGGGAAATGTGAGTTTTGCATTTTATTTCCCAGGAAGACAATGGGCTGAATTGAGATATTGTACATGAGAATGGCTCTCAGTGCTTGTTTAATCCTGACTTAAAATTATATAAAATTTAGGAACTACACGTGACACTTACCTGGAGACACAGAAGGATATAATGTGTGTAGAAAGATGACTAAATGAATGCATGAAAATGTAGGCCAGTTCTTAAAAAAAAATCCACAGTAGCCTGCAAGAAAACTGAGAGATTGGAATGTTATTTTCTAACAAGACAATGGCCCGACCGGAGATCCGGAATACAGAAATGGCTTTAAGTGGTTGTTTATTCCTGAGTTAAAATGATATAAAACTTCAGGATTACAAGTAATTCTTATCTGCTATATAGTTTTTTGACTGTTTTCTGCTTGGGTGATAGCTCTTTTTAATCGGATAAATCCATGACCAGTGGCGGAACTACCATAGAGGCAGCAGAGGCACTGCCACAGGGCCCGGGCAATTAGGGGGCCCGGTGACAGCTGCTACCGCTGTGTTTTTTTTTTTTTTTTAATAGGCCGTTACGGGCCCTATTCACTTGCTGATCCTGGCTGGGCCGGGATCGGTAAGTGACACCGCGGGCCCCACAAATACTATCATTATACTCGTGGGTCTTTGCAGACCCCCAAGTATAATGATTGGAGGCCCGGGAGAGGTAAGGGAACGTAAAAATCACTGTTACTTACCTCTCCACGATCCTGCCAGGCCTCCGTCCTACTTGTCTGACGTCTCTGACATCACATGAACCCGGCCTGCTTCCCGGGTCATGTGACGTTCGACGTCATAGAAGAGGGCCGACAGCGGACAAGACAGCGTAGGAGCCGGGGGACAGGTAAGTAACAGTAATTTTTTATGTTTTTATTCCCCCGGATCTCCAATTATTATACTCTGGGGTCTGAAAAGACCCCAGAGTATAATTGTTTATGGGTGTCCACTATGGGGTATAATACTGTGTGCAGGAGCCACTATGGGGGATAATACTGTGTGCAGGGGCCACTATGGGGGATAATACTGTGTGCAGGAGTCACTATGGGGGATAATACTGTGTGCAGGGGGCCACTAAGGGACATAATACTATGTGCAGGGGACACTATGGGATATAATACTGTGTGCAGGAGCCACTATGGGGGATAATACTGTGTGCAGGAGCCACTATGGGGCATAATACTGTGTGCAGGGGCCACTATGGGGGATAATACTGTGTGCAGGGGCCACTAAGGGACATAATACTGTGTGCAGGGCTTACTAAGGGACATAATAGAGTGCGGAGGAGGGGGTCGGTCGAGGTCTTCGGTGTCGGTTGTGGGAGGGCATGTCAAAAGTTAGCCACGGGGCCCCACCATTCCTAGTTACGCCACTGTCCATGACCTATGACTGCAGCTTATCTACAGCGGTTACAGGAAGTCAGAGGTGGTCGGAAATCCACTTCCTGTCTTACCATTGGTTACAGCCACACACCAGCATTGTTTCTTTAGATTGGTTGCATCATAGGTCCATCATGGCCTGACCAGGAAGAACATGAAGGACAGGATGACTATAATATACTAATACTAATACACAAGTGTAAAAACAAAGATTGTTATATTTGTTGGCAACTATACATGGAGGAGGATTAACCTTAGTAACAGATAGGATTGGATAAAGACACATTCCAACCTATAAACCCACCAAGTTGATCCAGAGGAAGGCAAAAAAAGGTCAATTGGCAAGGTCAATGTCAATTCCTCTATGTGAAGAAAAAATTCATTCCCAGCTCCAAATTTGGCAATTGGACTACGTCCCTGCTCAACGTTCTATCCCAAAAATTTCTAGTTCCTATAACCTATGATATTATTACTCTTCAGAAAGGTACCCAGGACCCTCTTGAACCTGCACAAGTTATTTGTCATCACCACACCCTGTGGCAATGAGTTCCATAGTCTCACCACTCATACTATATTAAATCCCTGTCTAGGACCATGGTAAAACCTTTTTTGCTATACACATATAGGGTACCCCTATTCATAGTTAGTAGGAGAGTAGGTCAGAGTCTGAGACGTATGGAGAAGGCAGATTGTGGAAGTTTTGTATGCCAACATTAAAAATTTAAACTGGATTAGTTGGGTAACCCATGAAGAGATTGACAGAGATGAGGCAGATGTAAAATGAGGATTAACTGAACAGCAGGCTGGTAGGCCACAGAAATGGATGTTGTAGAAGGAGATGATGGGGGTATGGAGTAGAATTTTTGTGGACTCATGTTGAGGGCATGAACAGGGCACATTCAAAGGTTACTCCATGGCACTGGCTTGTAGAGCTGGGGTAAATATAGAGCCATTAACTTTTATTGTTAGGTCAGGTAGAGATGCTACTCGAGGTGGGGAAAAGAACAAAATTTTTTCCATATTAAGTTTGAGAAAGCAGCAGGAGAAGAAGGCGATAGGAGCTAACCACTCTGGAACTCAGTATAGCAGAGAGGTAATGTCTGGGCCTGAGGCAAATATTGAAGTGTTCTTGCCATGGCGATGATATTGAAATCCATGATGAGACTTTGAGGTAGCCCAGGTTGAAGGGATATTTGGGGAATATTAGAGGTCGCAGGGTAAAACCTTGATGGACACCTACAGAGAGAGGGCACTGTGAGGAGGTGGTGTGTGAGTTGGAGATACTAATTGCGTGGTTGTTGACATAAGAAGAGATCCAGGAGATGACCAAGTCTATAAAGCTAAAGGATGTAACAGTATGGAAGGACAATTGTATTAATGGCAGAGGACAAGTCTGGAAGGAGGAGAACAGAGTATTGTTGTTTGGCATTGGCCGGTATTTGGTTGCTTAGCGTTGTTTAGGGCAGTTTCCGTGGAGTGATGGGCGACAATTTTCAGCTATAGGCACGGTGATAGGTCCTTTTTAAATTGATAGAGCTCGAACTGATTTGCAAAGACTGGAAACCCTGTATGTAACCACGTATGCAAAGCTAACAGGGATCATCTGAATAGATTCAATCACTTTCCTATTTTGTTATTCTTAGTAATAGAATCTGTTCCCTGTCGTCCTCAACAGCGGCACAATGTGGGGTATTTCTGCCCCTGTGTGCTGGTAGGACAGGCGGATATTTAATTAGCCAATCAAATGCGTGGCAGGCCCTATAAGAGGGCACAAGAACCTCCCCTCTGCGTGTTTTTTTCTGTCCTGTGTGGACAGAGGACAGGTGGGAGGACTTGTGTCCTCTTAGAGAAGCTCAGCAGGATCACTCACCTCCTGAGCGGTTGTTTTCTTCTTGTCACCTTCTGTGCCCTGCGGGGAGAAGGTGCTTGTTAGCCATGTGTGGCTACCCCCCTCTATCCCCCCTGCCCCCCCTCTCCTCCGCTTCCCCTGCTCCTTGTGACTTACCTGACATTTTGGTGAGAGTCCGGGGACTCCGCATGCCGCCTCTGGGGCAACGGCCTGGCGCTGGCGGCCGCTCACTCAGGGAAGATTCAGGCCTTATTAAAGGCCGGAAAAGACGGGGAGATGTGGGGGTAAGTGCCCGTGTTAAGGGCCTCTTGGTGGGGGGGAATGTATATCTTTGCAGACCCCTGATTACAGGGTTAGTTGTCTGGGCAGGTTGCCTCACCTGCTTTGATTGTGGCTCCGCCCACTTCCAGCCGGCCAGAATTAAGAGGCTGGCTGGCCTGGTGTCAGAGACCTTCCTGCAGTATCTGCTGAAGGCGTGCGATTGTGGTGTTCATTGATCTTGAACTCTTTTCCAGTTTGCAAACTTTATTGGGAACCGGCTGTGATGGCCGAGTGGTTAAGGTTTTGGACTCGAAATCCAATGGGGTCTCCCCGCACAGGTTCAGATCCTGTTCACAGCGCCAGCCCGGCTAGCTCAGTCGGTAGAGCATGACTCTTAATCTCAAGGTCGTGGGTTCGAGTCGCACGTTGGGCGCCAAGTCACCTCTCTGTCCGGTCTACAGGACCTGGATATGTCATCCTCTACTACCCCTCCTGGGGATGGTAGGAGGAAAACCTCTTCCAAGAGGAAACATCTTTCCTGCTTCGATTGCGACACACCGCTCCCTGATGGTAGGTAGCGGCTTGAAAGGTTGTGCCCTGCGGGGTACTACTGGTCCTATAACTTGCCTATTTTCAGGCTATGAGTGGGCCCGTTGTCGCGGGTGCAGAGGTCCTCCACCTGTGGAGCCCTCTCCCAGAGATATGATGGCATGGGTCAAGGAGATGGTGAGTTTGGGCATCGCTTGGGTAAATAGTTTTTCCCTTGCTTGTACTCTCCTTTTTGTTTTGCAGGATGATTCCCTCAAAGGGATCCATTGCACCTTGTCTCAGCTCACCAGGAGACCATGCTCTGAGCTCCGTTCCTCGTCTCTCCCCCCCCCCCTTGTAACACCTGCGGGTGGCAGAGGATGATTCCTCCGAGGACGACTCAGTTATTCCAGCAGAACTGCGTTCCATTATGAACAAACGGGCAGGCTGCTGAAGTCCATCCGGTCTACAGTGGGCCGAGATGTTGACGGGGAAGCCTCCACGTCTGCCTCTGGGGGACATATTGCCTTCCATGCGGACGCCACGCTGACCGACCTTATGGTGCAGCAGTGGAAACAGCCAGAGAAAGGACATTCGCTTTCCAGGATCTTCAAGTGGGATTCCTGGGGGCCTCCCCCGAAGGTGGATTTGGCCGTAGCAAAGCTGTCCCGCAGAACCCTGGTGCCCTTGGAAGATGGTTCAAATCTTCAGGACCCTCTGGATCGTAGGGCGGACTCCGTTCTGAAGAAGGTCTACTCAGCTTCCTCCGCGCAAGCCTCTGTGGCCATAGCCTCCTCTATGGTTGGTGACTTTTTCCGCAACCGCTTAGCCGCCTTGGAGCGGGATATAGACTTGGGCGTAGACAGAGATGAGATTCTGGCCTCTATGAAAAGAGTTCATAGGGCTGCAGATTATTTGGCGGAATCCTCCTGCCATCAATTTAAAATCTCCGCCAAATCTATGGCGTTGTCTACTGCGGCCCGTAGACCCCTTTGGCTAAAGCCTTGGCGGGCAGATTTTGCGTCTAAAGCAGCACTCTGTGCTCTCCCCTTTGAGCCGGGAAGGGTGTCTGGCCAAAGCTTAGACGCCATTATGGAGGGATTAGCTGAAGGTAGGGGAAGGTCCCTACCTCAAGCATCCAGGGGCAGACGTGCTCCCCCTAGAGGCAGAGGTTCTTCCTCTAATTATAGACGCCCTTCCCAACAACGGCGTTTTAGATATCGCCCTAGGGGAGCTGGTCGTGGTGCTTCCAAGGAGGACACCAAGAGGAAGCCTGAGTTTTGACGTGGGGCAGCTCCCTGTGGCCCCCCTTCCTGTGGGAGGACATCTTTCCTCCTTTTCCAGAGCATGGTTCACCCATATCCAAGACCCATGGGTGTTGAAGATCATACAACACGGGTATCACATCGACTTTCATCTTCCACCTCCAGATCGGTTCGTTTCCACCCAAACTCTTCCACCTTCTCAGCAGGCCAGTCTAGAAGCCTTGGTTGCCGAATATGTTACCAAGGGCGCCCTGGAGAAGGTACCAGCCTCAGACCTCGGTCTGGGAGTCTACTCCCCCGTCTTTCTGGTCCCCAAGTTCACCGGGGGCTGGAGGATGATAATAGATCTGAGGTACCTCAATCGGTTTATCAGGAAGAGGTCATTTCGAATGGAAACCGTGGATTCCGTGGCTGTGTTTCTTCAGCCAGGAGAGGTGATGGTTACCCTCGATTTGAAGGACGCCTATCTACATGTCCCCATTGCTCATTTCCACAGGAAGTTCCTCAGGATTGCCGTCGCTATGGCCGGCCACAGGGAGCACTATCAATTCACAGCTCTGCCATTCGGCATCACATCCGCCCCACTGGTATTCACCAAGGTGATTTCTCCGGTCGCCGCGGCCCTCAGACTTCAGGGTCTTTTCATCGTCCCTTATCTAGACGACTGGCTACTGAAAGCTCAGTCTCCTGCTGCCCTCCTCCAGCAGCTCAACCTTGCCATCAACTTCCTACAGGAGTTAGGATTATCAATTGGGAGAAGTCCGAAATCGTTCCATCCACCTGAAGAAAATTCCTCGGATTTATAGTGGATTCAGAAGCGATGCAGATCTTCCTCTCCAGTCCAAGGAAGGAAAGAATCCAAGCCAGTGCACGATTCCTATTGCGCACTCGGCAGGTAACCATCCGGACCGCCATGAGAGTCCTGGGCCTGATGTCATCCTCGGCCAGGGCGGTGCCTTGGACTTTATGGCATTTGCGTCCCCTGCAGATGGAAGTGTTGAGAACCTGGAACAGGTCTCCACGGGGATTGCACAAGAAGATCTGCCTTTCTCCCGCTACCCGTCTTTCCCTCAGATGGTGGATACACCTGAAAGACGGAAGGTCCACGGTCCCGACAGTGTGGACCCTGTTGACAACAGATGCATCCCAGTGGGGATGGGGAGCCCATTGTCAAGACAAAACTGTACAAGGACGATGGAGATGTCCGGAGCTGGGGTCATCCAATCTCAAGGAACTCAGAGCAGTGTACCTGGCCCTAGTACACTTTGCCCCAGAATTGAAAGGCAAGTCTGTCAAAAACCGGTCAGACAATATGACGGTGGTAGTCTATATAAACAAACAAGGGGGCACCAGGTCACCAACCTTGCTGAGAGAGACGAATCTCATATTTGCCTAGGCGGAGAAGAATCTGGTCCAGTTATCCGCTGTTCACATAAAGGGCTCCCTGAACATAGTAGCGGATCAGCTGAGTCAGGGTATTACCGTATCAGGAGAATGGTCTCTCAATCCAGACGTATTTCAACAGATCGTCCAGAGATGGGGTCTCCCGGAGGTCGATCTTATGGCTACCCGACTCAACGCCAAGGTGGGGACCTTCTGCTCTCTGTACCAGGAGGACAATCCCTTGGCGGTGGATGCCCTGTCCATCCCATGGAGGTTCAGGCTGTTTTACATATTCCCTCCAATTCCAATCATACCGAAGGTATTGATAAAAATAAGACAGGACCAAGCCTCGGGAATAGCCATAATCCCGTTCTGGCCAAAAAGGGCTTGGTTTGCTCAGCTCATACAAATGAGTCAGGGCATATATTGGAGGCTTCCCTCACTCCCAGACCTGGTAACCCAAGGAGAGCTGAGATGCCAGGATCTGAGGAGACTCAACCTGACAGCCTGGAGGTTGACCAGTCCCTATTGAGAAATAGAGGACTGTCACAAGCCGTCTTGAAGACCCTATCCAGCGCCAGAGCAGATTCGACTAACAGGAACTACCGTCGAATAGGTAACATCTTTAATGCCTGGTGTCTGCAGCATCAAGTGGACTCCACCGATCCCCCTACGGAGGTGATCCTGGACTTCCTTCAAGACGGACTAGACAGAGGTCTTGCTGCGGCCACACTCAAGGTACACGTAGCGGCCCTGTCCGCCTATCTGGGGAGGCGTTTGTCTCAGGATCCTTTAGTGAGCACCTTTATTAAAGGGGCAACTAGGCTGAGACCGGTGGTAAACACCCCTGTCCACCAATGGGACCTTATTCCGGTCCTGAACGCCCTATGTGGCCAGCCATTTGAACCTCTGGAAGAGGTCTCCCTCAAGTCGCTAACCGGCAAAATGGCGCTGCTATTGGCAGTCACACCTGCCAAACGCGTTAGTGAACTACAAGCTTTGTCCGCTGAGGAGCCATATACCACCTTTTTCTCTGACCATGTACAGCTTAGGTTCCTCCCTGGGTTTCGTCCCAAGGTGCCATCTGCTGTAAACAGGAACCAACTGATTTCCCTTCCAGTATTTTTTTCCGTTCCCTTCTTCTGCTGAAGAAGAAAGATGGCACAAGCTGGATGTGGTTAGATGCCTGCAGATCTACTTGCAGCGCACTCGCCCCTTTAGGTGGACTGAAAACCTGTTGGTCAGCTACACGGGGAAAAACAAGGGCGCCAAAGCCGCCAAAGCTACAATATCACGGTGGGTTACCGAGACTATTAGAGTCGCCTATACCGCCCAAGGGCTGTCGGCTCCATCTTTCCTTCATGCCCATTCAACCAGGGCAGTGTCCACTTCACGGGCAGAAAGAAGTGCTTTGTCTGTGGACCAAATATATGCAGCTGCCTCTTGGGCATCTGAATCCACCTTCATTCGGCATTACCGCCTGAAGGACCAAGTGGCAGATTCCACTGCCTTTGCCCAGACCAGTTTAAGTTCGGTCATGGGTTTGTCCCACCCATCTTGGGGACCTGCTTGCTATATCCCCACATTGTGCCGCTGTTGAGGACGACAGGGAACGAGTGATTATGAAGATAATCTTGTTTCCCTTAGTCCTAACAGCGGCACAAGATTTCCCACCCTGGGAATCATATCTTATGTATAAAACTGTATATAAATGTAATGGAGGTACTTTTGTATTTACACGCAGAGGGGAGGTTCTTGTGCCCTCTTATAGGGCCTGCCACGCATTTGATTGGCTAATTAAATATCCGCCTGTCCTACCAGCACACAGGGGCAGAAATACCCCACATTGTGCCGCTGTTAGGACTAAGGGAAACAAGATTATCTTCATAATCACTCGTTATATCATCACATCGCGCACGCTTCATTTCTCAACCTCATGTCTGTTTTTTGCATTGAAACATCCAGCACAATAGTGACCATAGATTCTTGCTGCTATTTTTACCCTCTGCCCTAAAAAGAGAAACTTCTCTATATCATTATACGCAGACGATATTCTCAATTCCTCCAGGACAATGCACTATCCGAGAGATTTGTAGGATATACTTTGTAAATATTATGTTTGTGTATTTTATATAAAACCTAACATAGAAGCTTGACACGTGCACTTTCCATCCATGTTAGCTCACATAGGGATGCTTTCACATGCTTTGGTTACTTAGTGAGGACTCACTCGAAGGATTCTTTAATCTCAGAAACCCCTTTAGGCTAAGGCCCCACGGGACAATACGCAGTGCTTTAGCACTGCGGGAAAAACTGCGGTGGGAACGCATCACGGTTCTTCCCGCAGCGCTTTCAACAGAAATTTCTCAGAGTTTACCTTTGTGGACTTTCTGTTACAATTATATCTACGGGGAAGCAGCGTTTCCATAGATATAATTGACATGCTGCGATTTCCAAAACTGCGTCGGTTTTGGAAATCGGAGCGTGTCCACACTGCAGTTTTTACTTCAAAGTGGGCATGGGATTCACATGAATCCCATCCATTTTGCAAGAACTGTAAAATGCCGTGATTTTTCCTGTGCCGTTTCTGCTGCGGGCAAATTGCGGTGTTTCCGACTTATAGGGCCCCCTGCCTCAAGATCAGTGTCGGAACTAGGAATGGCGGGACCCCGTGGCTAACTTTTCACATGGCCCCCCCCCCGACCGACACCGATGCCAAAGACCTGGACCAACCCCCTCCTACGCATTCCTGCGCGTTCTATTATGCCCCATAGTGGCCCCTTCACACAGTATTATCCCCCATAGTGGCCCCTTCACACAGTATTATCCCCCATAGTGGCCCCTGCACACAGTATTATCCCCCATAGAGGCCCCTGCACATAGTATTATCCCCATAATGGCCCCTGCACACACTATTATGTCCCATAGTGGCCCCTGCACACAGTATTATCCCCCATAGTGGCCCCTGCACACAGTATTATCCCCCATAGTGGCCCCTGCACACAGTATTATGCCCCATAGTGGCCCCTTCACACAGTATTATCCCCCATAGTGGCCCCTGCACACAGTATTATTCCCCATAGTGGCCCCTTCACACAGTATTATACCCCATAGTGGCCCCTGCACACAGTATTATCCCCCATAGTGGCCCCTTCACACAGTATTATCCCCCATAGTGGCCCCTTCACACAGTATTATCCCCCATAGTGGCCCCTTCACACAGTATTATCCCCCATAGTGGCCCCTTCACACAGTATTATACCCCATAGTGGCCCCTGCACACAGTATTATGTCCCATAGTGGCCCCTGCACACAGTATTATCCCCCATAGTGGCCCCTGCACACAGTATTATGCCCCATAGTGGCCCCTTCACACAGTATTATCCCCCATAGTGGCCCCTTCACACAGTATTATACCCCATAGTGGACACCCATAAACAATTATTATACTCTGGGGTCTTTTCAGATCCCATAGTATAATAATCGGAGACCAGGGGGAATAAAGACATAAAAAACTGCTGTTTCTTACCTGTTCCCCGACTGCTACGCTGTCGGCCTCTGCTGCCGTCCTTCTTCAATGACGTCGTACGTCACATGACCCCGGACGCAGGCTGGGTTCACGTGATGTCAGAGACATCAGAAAGGACGTCAGGAAGGAGGCCTGGCAGGATCGTAGAGAGTTAAGTAACAGTGTTTTTTATGTTTCTTACCTCTCCCGGTCCGCCGATCATTATACTCGGGGGTCCGAAAAGACTCCCAAGTATAATGATAGCAGCGGTAGCGGCTGTCACCAGGCCCCTAATGTCCCGAGCCCTGTGGCAGCTGCCTCTGCTGCTATGGTGGTAGTTACGCCACTGCTCAAGGTTTATTTTTTGCTTTGTACAGTAACACACAACACTGCCTGTGCCAGCATCTAAAGACCTACCCATTAGGACAACTATAAATTGTTTTGTTCATTTACAGCATATCGTATACATGCACTCATACTCATACATAAATACATACATAGCTAGATATATAAAGATATATAAAGTACATATAAAAATATATATATCCTCTATATAAATTTTATAAACGCAAACGCACATAATATATTCTCTGTAGAAAGTTGAGACATAGAAGAGAGAACATCCTATTAATAATGACTTATCAGAAGAACGATTCCAGCCTCCTTGCCTTACCTTACCTTTTCCTCTCTATTTTATTCCTTTTGGTGAAATCCGATCATTTTCAATAATGTAATAACCCGGTATTTTCCAGTAAAGCTAAAGCAGCAAAAGTGAAGTTCCCTGCACTTTATCTTTGTAGCCAGCAGCTTCCCTCCAAATCCCTGCAGCTACTATTAGCTTCCAGCTTGTCCCTTTGAACTTCTATCTAACGTATGCCGCTTCCATATCGCTGAGATATTTACCCACTAAGCTGAACGTGGCGTAAGCAGCTTCAAAAACTAAAACGTAAAATTGGGCCTCCGAGAGCTTTCAAAAAAAAAAAGAAGGGGAAATAAATGATTAAAACAGAAAACATTTATTATAGAAAAAAGAACATTCAAATATTTTTTTCTCTGTTGCAAAGTCACTGAATGTTTTTTAATGTATTTTTTTGCAAGTCAAACGGGTTCTAGATTTCGGAAAATTATTTTGTGATGACTTTCTGCGACTAAGGTAAAAGAACGTGACGCTGCGAAAAGTGAAATCTCTGCAAACTGTAAATCCGTGTCATAATAGTTCCTATTGATCGCTACAATTCATGTGCATGACCGTGCAAACATTCAGGACATAATTGAGCTCTGTATTTCATGCCGTGTTAGTTCTATATGGATTCTGATTCGTTCTGTAGGATGGCCATAGG